>NW_027662139.1:0-15759 GCF_963422515.1 Blennius ocellaris
GATGATGGAGGGATGATGAAGGGATGATGGAGGGATGATGAAGGGATGATGAGGGATGATGAAGGGATGATGGAGGGATGATGGAGGGTGATGGAGAGGATGATGGAGGGGTGATGGAGGGATGATGGAGGGATGATGAAGGGGTGATGAGGGGTGATGGAGGGATGATGGAGGGGTGATGGAGGGATGATGGAGGGATGATGAAGGGGTGATGGAGGGATGATGGAGGGATGATGAAGGGATGATGGAGGGATGATGGAGGGATGATGAAGGGATGATGGAGGGGTGATGGAGGGGTGATGGAGAGATGATGGTGGGTTCTCTGCAGGGCTCCAAGGGGTCCCGTGGACTCGGTGGAGACCCGGGTCATTCTGGTCCAGCAGGGACTTCCTGGTCGGTCTGGAGAACCTGGACTTCCTGGACCAGGTCTGTTCGACCAATCAGCTCGCAGCAACAGTCACTTCCTGTTCCCATCCAGCACGACGACCAAACCACTGACAACCTCCATGACGGTACCCCCCCCCCACCAGGGCCCGCCAGTCTGGGGCAACTGATCCAGGTCCTGGAGGGTCCTGGAAAACCAGGCCCAGTCTCCATATGATCCTTAAATATGTCCCTCCTCTGTACCTGGTCTGTAGTGTGAACCTGTTTCCCCCCGTTTCCATGGAGACAGAGTGGAACTGTTGCCATGGAAACGGAATCTGAATCAGAACCTGGATCCTTGTGGTCCAGTTTTCATCCTCCCAGGTCTGCAGGGGGCCGGAGGGGACCCGGGTCAGTCCAGACCTTGTTCCTGTTCAAGACCACTGGAGGCAGTCCAGGTCTCTCTCACACACACACACACACACACACACACACACACACACACACACACACACACACACACACACACACACACACACACTCACACTCACACTCACACTCACACTCACACTCACACTCACACTCACACTCACACACACACACACACACACACACACACACACACAGGATGGTGATGATGATGATGTTTCCTCCAGATCTTCATCGTCGACTCAGAGCAGCAGATGCGACGACTCAGAGCGGAGAACCTGCTGGTCCTGAGAACCGACATGAGAACCTTGTACCTCTATTCTGGATCCCAGTGGATCAACGTGCTGGTGAATAATCCTAATCTCTTCCAGATTAGAGAGCATCTTCCTCCTCTAATCCAGATTATAGAGGCTCTCCCTCCTCTAATCCAGATTATAGAGCATCTTCCTCCTCTAATCCGGATTATAGAGCATCTTCCTCCTCTAATCCAGATTATAGAGCATCTTCCTCCTCTAATTCAGATTATAGAGCACATTTCTCGTCTAATCCAGATTATAGAGCATCTTCCTCCTCTAATCCGGATTATAGAGCATTTTCCTCCTCTAATCCAGATTATAGAGCATCTTCCTCCTCTAATTCAGATTATAGAGCACATTTCTCGTCTAATCCAGGTTATAGAGCATCTTCCTCCTCTAATCCAGATTATAGAGCATCTTCCTCCCCAATCCAGATTATAGAGCATCCTCCTCCTCTCACACCAGATTATAGAGCATCTTCCTCCTCTAACATCAGATTATAGAGCATCTTCCTCCTCTAACACCAGATTATAGAGCATCTTCCTCCTCTAACACCAGATTATAGAGCATATTCCTCCTCTAATCCAGATTATAGAGCATCTTTCTCCTCTAATCCAGATTATAGAGCATCTTCGGCTCTAACACCATAATATAGAGCATCTTCCTCCTCTCACAGCAGATTATAGAACATCTTCTTCATCTAACATCAGATTATAGAGCATCTTCCTCCTTTAACAGATCATAGAGCATCTTCCGCCTCTAATCCAGATTATAGAGCATATTCCTCCTCTAACACCAGAGTATAGAGCATCTTCCTCCTCTACTCCAGATTATAGAGCATCTTCCTCCTCTAACACCAGATTATAGAGCATCTTCCTCCTTTAACAGATCATAGAGCATCTTCCGCCTCTAATCCAGATTATAGAGCATCTTCCTCCTCTAACATCCAGATTATAGACATAATGCTAATGCTAATGTTACAATGATGTGAACCATGTGATCAGGTTTAACACTGGACCTTTCTGGTCTCTTCTGGTCTTGATGGTCTGAACCTGGACCAGGACCAGGACTAGACTCACTGATGTCATCATGACTTTGTTTCTCTTTCTGTCTTGTTTTGGACTTAAAGGACCCCAGAGTCTGACCTGAGGACCTGGTCCCTGAGAACCCGCTGGTCCCTGAGAACCTGCTGGTCCCTGAGAACCTGCTGGTCCCTGAGAACCTGCTGGACCCTGAGAACCTGCTGGCCCCTGAGAACCTGCCGGTCCCTGAGAACCCTATGGAATGCTGGTCTCTGAGAACCTGCTGGTCCCTGAGAACCTGCCGGTCCCTGAGAACCCTATGGAATGCTGGTCTCTGAGAACCTGCTGGTCCCTGAGAACCTGCTGGTCCCTGAGAACCCTATGGAATGCTGGACCCTGAGAACCTGCTGGTCCCTGAGAACCCTATTGAATGCTGGACCCTGAGAACCTGCTGGTCCCTGAGAACCTGCTGGTCCCTGAGAACCCTATGGAATGCTGGACCCTGAGAACCTGCTGGACCCTGAGAACCTGCTGGTCCCTGAGAACCCTATGGAATGCTGGACCCTGAGAACCTGCTGGACCCTGAGAACCTGCTGGTCCCTGAGAACCCTATGGAATGCTGGACCCTGAGAACCTGCTGGACCCTGAGAACCTCCTGGATTCCGACTCGTAGAACCACAACCTGGTTTTATTCCAAGAAACCTTGGTTCTAGTTTTCTTCTGGTCCCTCGAGTCTCTGCATGTTGGTTCTGTTTCTTCTTTTAGACCAACGTTGGTCACATTCACACGTTGGTCACATTCACACATTGGTCACATTCACACGTTGGTCACATTCACACATTAGTCACATTCACACGTTGGTCACATTCACACATTAGTCACATTCACACGTTGGTCACATTCACACATTAGTCACATTCACACATTAGTCACATTCACACAGTCACATTCACACATTAGTCACATTCACACGTTGGTCACATTCACACATTAGTCACATTCACACGTTGGTCACATTCACACATTAGTCACATTCACACGTTGGTCACATTCACACAGTCACATTCACACATTAGTCACATTCACACGTTGGTCACATTCACACATTAGTCACATTCACACGTTGGTCACATTCACACAGTCACATTCACACATTAGTCACATTCACACATTGGTCACATTCACACATTAGTCACATTCACACATTAGTCACATTCACACGTTGGTCACATTCACACATTGGTCACATTCACACATTAGTCACATTCACACATTAGTCACATTCACACATTGGTCACATTCACACACTGGCGGCTGCCACAGGAAGCTTCCAAACTGCTGAGTCATGAAAACTTGAAATAAAGTCTGTTTTAAACGAGACATCGATTCTGATTGACGCTTCGATGGTTTCTGGTCCCGTTTCCATGACGACCAGTGTTCCGGAACTCTTTCTTCACGTCCTCGGCCTGTTTCCACGCCACCCTGGCCCCTCCCCCTCCCGTGGACCAGTCACAGACATGGCGGCTCCTCCAATAGCGTGCAGTTCATAGTCTGTCCACCAGGACGTCGACTCTCCATCTGGACAAACTACGGCCCGTTAGGCTTTTTAATCCGGCTCCAGAACTTTTCGAGATTATAGTAAAAACCTCATGCATTCATTTTCACCCTTTCCCCTGCAGTACCTGGTTTCCCCAGCAGAGGGTGGAACCTTCCTGCTCCAGTTCAGTCGGTGAAAATGACCAAAGAAAAGAAAGATGGCCGCTGAGAGGGTTAGGGTTAGGGTTAGGGCTGCTGACTACGTTCTGGAGAGACACTCAGAACCCTAACCTAACCTAACCTCAGAACCCTAACCTAACCTAACCTCAGAACCCTAACCTAACCTCAGAACCCTAACCTAACCTCAGAAATCTTGAAAAGTATAAAAAACAGACGCAGTCTCCAGGTTTGACAAGTTGCGAGTCCAAATGTTCCTGGTTCCTGGTCCAAATGTTCCTGGTTCCTGATCCAAATGTTCCTGGTTCCTGATCCAAATGTTCCTGGTTCCTGTTCCAAATGTTCCTGGTTCCTGATCCAAATGTTCCTGGTTCCAGCCCCTCGGTCAGATTCTAGACTCCGTCGTCACAAGTCAAAAAGTTTTCCCTGGTTTAGTGTTGTTCTGTTTCCTGTGTGAGTGTGTGTGTGTGTGAGTGCGTGTGTGTGTGTGTGTGCGTGTGTGTGTGTGTGCGTGTGTGTGGTTTTATTAGTCAGTTGATCAGTTGATTGGCTGTTTGATGACATGGCCACCCTGAAGGGGGCGTGTCAGACCCCTTTGATGTAGGAGGGTCCAGGTGTCCCTCTGTGGTTCCTGTCTTACCTGAAGTCACTGTGATCAGGTGGACCCTTGACCTCTGACCCCCTGCAGGGGACTGGTGGACGTCTTCCTGTTGGACTCTGAGGTGGAAGAAGACGTTTCCCTGTGGCCGAACCACAACGTCTCGCTAAACATTTATTACAACTTCAAAGACCAGGAGTCAAATATCTGAACACTTTGATGATGAATAAATTATTAGTCAGCATTTTGATCAGAAAACCTTCGAGAGCGTTTCATTCGGATTCGTTTCTGAAAATCCAGACGAACGTTTCGTTTCTCAAATGAAAGAAAAAAGATCTGAATCTCATGTGAGGATCTTATCAGGCTGTTGACCTCTGACCTCTGACCTCTGACCTTCTATGGCCGACCAAAGACCGTGGAAATATACAAACGTATTAATTTGATCAGGTAAATATGAAAAGATTTAATGTGTTTTTGTTTGGAAGGAAATGGAGCAGCAGTAATCTGATTACAGTAAAGTACAGTAAACTGAGCACCAGTTACCAGAAGTCGTCCTTTAATCAGTGGAGCGTCCAGTCGACCAATCAGGAGCAAGAAGCGCTAAGTTGACAGGAAGCAGGAGAAACGATTCAGTCGCTGCTTTTCAAAATAATTATAATAACAATATCTTTATCCAGTATTAAATAATCTGATATAAAAACACACAAAAGAAAAGGTTTGAAACAAATGGCATTGCCCCATCAAGACCCCCCCTCCCCCCCCTCCCCCCCTCCCCCCCTCCCCCGTCCGCTACACCTCAATACAGGTCTTCGCGCTCCGTCTCCCCCGGCGGCGTCCCTCCGTTGCCGCGGCAACATGCAGTACCTTTTCCCGTTTGGATGCGAAGCTGCTGGAGAAAGCGGCGAGCCGGTGTTGCTCGTATGCAGACGACGTATTTACATAAATATTCATACTTGTACTGGCGTCGCTGGATTAAACGTGACGACGGTAACGAGGAGGTTAATATTAATCCTAATCTGGGATCGGGGGAGGGGAGGGGAGGGGGGAGGGGGAGGGGGAGGGGAGGGGGGAGGGGGGAGGGGGAGGGGAGGGGAGGGGGGGGAGGGGTTGCTACGTTCAGGAGAGACACACAGAGTCAAGACAGACACGGATTATTTTGTTGACGCGACCCGATTGGTGGGTTCAGTTCTGGAGGCCCCGCCCCCCCCCCCCCCCAACCGCCGCCGCCGCCCCCTACCACTCGCTGGTCAGTTTGGTGCTCTGGTCCCGTTTGGGCGGGGCGGGCGGCGGTCCTCGCCGCAGCGTTGCATAGCCTGAGATGTTGGCGTGTTTGGTGGAGTGGGAGTGCGTGTGGTGGCGGGACAGCGTGTGGGCGTGTCCCCGCCGCCCGCCGCCGCCCTGCTGCAGCGGCAGCAGCTCGGGCGGCGGCGGCGGCGGGAGGAGCGCCATGTCGTCCATGGTGCCCAGCGGCTCCATCCTGGAGGGCAGGAGGGTGGAGGAGGTCAGCGAGCCGTGGCGCGACACCGACTTCCTCTTCAGCGTGCGGTTCAGGTCCTCCAGGAAGTGGGGCTTCAGCGCCAGCGAGCCCGGCGCCGCCGCCGACTTCGGGGAGGTGGGCGGGACCGGGGGGGAGGAGGAGGAGCAGTAGGAGGACAGGGAGGGGGGCGGGGTCTGGGACAGCGGGGGAGGGGACAGGGGCATGCTCAGTATGCCGTCGTACTGCGGCGGGTTGCTGGGCCGCCGGTTCGACGCCGGCGGGGGCACCGCCCCCTTCTTCAGAGAGCCCTGTTTCCATGATGAGGTGGGGGGGGGGCGCCGACTGGGGCGGGTGCGCCTGGGGCTGCGGGTTGACCACCGCCACCTTCGGCGGGTGGTGGAACTCGGACGGGTGAGGGGGAGGGGGGAAGAGCTCGGAGTCGCTGGGCGGGGGCGGGAAGTAGTCCGGGGAGGCCTCCAGCTGGGAGGGGGGGAGGGGGGGAGGCGGGGAGGGGAAGTCCACCGGCCCCCCCTGCAGGCCCTGCAGGGCCAGCGGCAGGTTGGCCAGGTTCAGCTTCCCCGGTTTGGGCGGCGGCGCCGGCAGCGAGGACGAGTCTTTGGACGGCGACCCCGTCGCCGAGGACGAGCCGGACGAGTTCCCCCCCGCCCCCCCTCCCCCCACCGCCGGCGGCGCCGCCTGACCGAACTTGCTCACCAGCGTCTCCACCTTCTTGGGCCGCTCGTCCGGCGCCTCCCCCCGGATGGAGGAGGCCCTCTGGGGGGCCGGGGGCGGACCCCGCTTCATGGATCCCGCGGACGAGGCGGAGGGGGACTTCTTGACGGGGGAGCCGGACTTTGACGAGGAGGGTGGGGGAGGGGGGAACTCGCCCAGGGAGGTGTCGGGGGCGGCGGGGGGAACTCGGGGGACTGGGGAGGCAGGGCGCCCCCTGGCTGCCACTTGGGTTTGGCCTTGACTGCCGGGGGGGACTGGGGGGCCGGGAACCTGGAGCCGTCGGAGCTGGGGAGGGACGGGGACGGGGACGTGTTTCCGGGGAACTGGTTGACGATCTGCTTGACCAGCGAGGACGTGGCGGCGGCGATGGAGACGCAGGAGGAGGAGGGGGAGACGGCCAGGTTCTTGGAGGACAGGCTGTGCTGCTTGGGGAGGGTGGGGGGCGGCTGGTTGGGGGAGTGTCCCGTGGAGAAGCTCTGCTGCTTCCTCACCGGGACGTGTCCCCCGGTCTGCGGCTGGACCGGCGAGACGGGGGACAGCGCCAGGGGGAGCGAGGACGGACCCGACGGCTTGGGCGCCGTCTGGGGGGGGAACCCCCCCGTGAAGGTCTTGGGAGGCGCGGGAGGAGGCGGGTTGGGGGACAGCGGTCGGAGGACTTGCAGGGACGTTGGGGGAGAGAGCCCGGTGGGGGCGGGGGGCGGGGGAGGGGCGGGGGGGGCGGGGCCGTCCTCGGCCGCCGGGCTGAAGTCGTACACCATGTGGGGGAACTTCTGGGCCAGGAAGTGCTGGAGACCCGCGTTGGACAGCTGGGGACAGGCGGGCTCCTCCGGCGGGGGAGGGGGGAGCCCGTTGGTCTCCTCCGGCGGGGGAGGGGGGAGGTACGGGGGCTCCCGCGCCTCCTCCTCCTCCTCCAGCGGGGGGGGCGGCAGCAGAGCCGAGGGACTCGGCGGGCCGAACTTCAGCGCCGCCATGGCCGAGCCGGGGGCCGGCGCCTCGGGGGGCGGGGGCGGGGGAGGGGAGGGGGGCAGGGGGGGGGAGCTGTAGGCGGCGGGGAGGGTGTTGTAGCCGGGTTTGGCCGTCTGGAGGGGGAGGGGGGGCAGGGGGGCGCCGGGCTGCAGGGTCCGGGAGGGGTTCTGGTTCTGCAGGCGGGCCAGCGTGCTGTACTTGACAAAGGGGGTGGTGGAGGAGGACGAGGGGGGGGGCTGGTGGGCCACACTTCCAATGGGAGGAGGAGGAGGAGGAGCAGGAGGCGAGGGCGGAGACGGAGAGGAGTCGTCAGTGTAGCTGCTCCTGGAGGGCGGAGTCTGAGAGGACAGGGTGGGGATCTGGACCAGGACCGGTCTACTGATGGGGTCTATCCTCATTATCTGGAGGAGGAGGAGGAGGAGGAGAGGAGGAGGAGGAGGAAGAAGAAAGACACAATCAGAACAAAAGAAACAAGAATCCACTTCAAAAGGTTTAGAAACAAACAAAGTGCAAACAATCATGTGAGTTCTGGTTCTGGTTCTGGTTCTGGTTAGAACGTTCAGCACAGCAGCAGGTTAGAGAAACAGTCAGTTGAGCTGCAGCCTCTCAAAGGAAGTCTGGCCTCAATCCTGATTCTCTCAAGAGGTTCAGCGTCATGGAACCGTCATTGAACTGTTCCAACACGACCCAAACTGTTCCAACACGACCCAAACTGTTCCAACACGACCCAAACTGTTCCAACACGACCCAAACTGTTCCAACACGACCCAAACTGTTCCAACACGACCCAAACTGTTCCAACACGACCCAAACTGTTCCAACATGACCTAAACTGTTCCAACACGACCCAAACTGTTCCAACACGACCCAAACTGTTCCAACACGACCCAAACTGTTCCAACACGACCCAAACTGTTCCAACACGACCCAAACTGTTCCAACACGACTCAAACTGTTCCAACACGACCCAAACTGTTCCAACACGACTCAAACTGTTCCAACACGACCCAAACTGTTCCAACACGACCCAAACTGTTCCAACACGACCCAAACTGTTCCAACACGACCCAAACTGTTCCAACACGACCCAAACTGTTCCAACATGACCTAAACTGTTCCAACACGACCCAAACTGTTCCAACACGACCCAAACTGTTCCAACACGACCCAAACTGTTCCAACACGACCCAAACTGTTCCAACACGACCCAAACTGTTCCAACACGACCCAAACTGTTCCAACACGACCCAAACTGTTCCAACACGACCCAAACTGTTCCAACATGACCTAAACTGTTCCAACACGACCCAAACTGTTCCAACACGACCCAAACTGTTCCAACACGACCCAAACTGTTCCAACACGACCCAAACTGTTCCAACACGACCCAAACTGTTCCAACACGACTCAAACTGTTCCAACACGACCCAAACTGTTCCAACACGACTCAAACTGTTCCAACACGACCCAAACTGTTCCAACACGACCCAAACTGTTCCAACACGACCCAAACTGTTCCAACACGACCCAAACTGTTCCAACACGACCCAAACTGTTCCAACATGACCTAAACTGTTCCAACACGACCCAAACTGTTCCAACACGACCCAAACTGTTCCAACACGACCCAAACTGTTCCAACACGACCCAAACTGTTCCAACACGACCCAAACTGTTCCAACACGACTCAAACTGTTCCAACACGACCCAAACTGTTCCAACACGACTCAAACTGTTCCAACACGACCCAAACTGTTCCAACACGACCCAAACTGTTCCAACACGACCCAAACTGTTCCAACACGACCCAAACTGTTCCAACACGACTCAAACTGTTCCAACACGACCCAAACTGTTCCAACACGACCTAAACTGTTCTAACACGACCCAAACTGTCCCAACACGACCTAAACTGTCCCAACACGACCTAAACTGTTCCAACACGACCTAAACTGTTCCAACACGACCCAAACTGTTCCAACACGACCCAAACTGTTCCAACACGACCCAAACTGTTCCAACACGACCCAAACTGTTCCAACACGACCCAAACTGTTCCAACACGACCCAAACTGTTCCAACACGACCTAAACTGTTCCAACACGACCTAAACTGTTCCAACACGACCCAAACTGTTCCAACACGACCCAAACTGTTCCAACACGACCCAAACTGTTCCAACACGACCCAAACTGTTCCAACACGACCTAAACTGTCCCAACACGACCCAAACTGTCCCAACACGACCTAAACTGTTCCAACACGACCTAAACTGTTCCAACACGACCCAAACTGTTCCAACACGACCTAAACTGTTCCAACACGACCCAAACTGTTCCAACACGACCCAAACTGTTCCAACACGACCCAAACTGTTCCAACACGACCCAAACTGTTCCAACACGACCCAAACTGTTCCAACACGACTCAAACTGTTCCAACACGACCCAAACTGTTCCAACACGACCTAAACTGTTCTAACACGACCCAAACTGTTCCAACACGACCCAAACTGTTCCAACACGACCCAAACTGTTCCAACACGACCTAAACTGTTCCAACACGACCCAAACTGTTCCAACACGACCCAAACTGTTCCAACACGACCCAAACTGTTCCAACACGACCCAAACTGTTCCAACACGACCCAAACTGTTCCAACACGACCTAAACTGTCCCAACACGACCCAAACTGTCCCAACACGACCTAAACTGTTCCAACACGACCTAAACTGTTCCAACACGACCCAAACTGTTCCAACACGACCTAAACTGTTCCAACACGACCCAAACTGTTCCAACACGACCCAAACTGTTCCAACACGACCCAAACTGTTCCAACACGACCCAAACTGTTCCAACACGACCCAAACTGTTCCAACACGACCCAAACTGTTCCAACACGACCCAAACTGTTCCAACACGACCTAAACTGTTCCAACACGACCCAAACTGTTCCAACACGACCCAAACTGTTCCAACACGACCCAAACTGTTCCAACACGACCCAAACTGTTCCAACACGACCCAAACTGTTCCAACACGACTCAAACTGTTCCAACACGACCCAAACTGTTCCAACACGACTCAAACTGTTCCAACACGACCCAAACTGTTCCAACACGACCCAAACTGTTCCAACACGACCCAAACTGTTCCAACACGACCCAAACTGTTCCAACACGACCCAAACTGTTCCAACATGACCTAAACTGTTCCAACACGACCCAAACTGTTCCAACACGACCCAAACTGTTCCAACACGACCCAAACTGTTCCAACACGACCCAAACTGTTCCAACACGACCCAAACTGTTCCAACACGACTCAAACTGTTCCAACACGACCCAAACTGTTCCAACACGACTCAAACTGTTCCAACACGACCCAAACTGTTCCAACACGACCCAAACTGTTCCAACACGACCCAAACTGTTCCAACACGACCCAAACTGTTCCAACACGACTCAAACTGTTCCAACACGACCCAAACTGTTCCAACACGACCTAAACTGTTCTAACACGACCCAAACTGTCCCAACACGACCTAAACTGTCCCAACACGACCTAAACTGTTCCAACACGACCTAAACTGTTCCAACACGACCCAAACTGTTCCAACACGACCCAAACTGTTCCAACACGACCCAAACTGTTCCAACACGACCCAAACTGTTCCAACACGACCCAAACTGTTCCAACACGACCCAAACTGTTCCAACACGACCTAAACTGTTCCAACACGACCTAAACTGTTCCAACACGACCCAAACTGTTCCAACACGACCCAAACTGTTCCAACACGACCCAAACTGTTCCAACACGACCCAAACTGTTCCAACACGACCTAAACTGTCCCAACACGACCCAAACTGTCCCAACACGACCTAAACTGTTCCAACACGACCTAAACTGTTCCAACACGACCCAAACTGTTCCAACACGACCTAAACTGTTCCAACACGACCCAAACTGTTCCAACACGACCCAAACTGTTCCAACACGACCCAAACTGTTCCAACACGACCCAAACTGTTCCAACACGACCCAAACTGTTCCAACACGACTCAAACTGTTCCAACACGACCCAAACTGTTCCAACACGACCTAAACTGTTCTAACACGACCCAAACTGTTCCAACACGACCCAAACTGTTCCAACACGACCCAAACTGTTCCAACACGACCTAAACTGTTCCAACACGACCCAAACTGTTCCAACACGACCCAAACTGTTCCAACACGACCCAAACTGTTCCAACACGACCCAAACTGTTCCAACACGACCCAAACTGTTCCAACACGACCCAAACTGTTCCAACACGACTCAAACTGTTCCAACACGACCCAAACTGTTCCAACACGACCTAAACTGTTCCAACACGACCCAAACTGTTCCAACACGACCCAAACTGTTCCAACACGACCCAAACTGTTCCAACACGACCTAAACTGTTCCAACACGACCCAAACTGTTCCAACACGACCCAAACTGTTCCAACACGACCCAAACTGTTCCAACACGACTCAAACTGTTCCAACACGACCCAAACTGTTCCAACACGACCTAAACTGTTCCAACACGACCCAAACTGTTCCAACACGACCTAAACTGTTCCAACACGACCTAAACTGTTCCAACACGACCTAAACTGTTCCAACACGACCCAAACTGTTCCAACACGACCCAAACTGTTCCAACACGACCCAAACTGTTCCAACACGACCCAAACTGTTCCAACACGACCTAAACTGTCCCAACACGACCCAAACTGTCCCAACACGACCTAAACTGTTCCAACACGACCTAAACTGTTCCAACACGACCCAAACTGTTCCAACACGACCCAAACTGTTCCAACACGACCCAAACTGTTCCAACACGACCCAAACTGTTCCAACACGACTCAAACTGTTCCAACACGACCCAAACTGTTCCAACACGACCTAAACTGTTCCAACACGACCCAAACTGTTCCAACACGACCCAAACTGTTCCAACACGACCCAAACTGTTCCAACACGACTCAAACTGTTCCAACACGACCCAAACTGTTCCAACACGACCTAAACTGTTCCAACACGACCCAAACTGTTCCAACACGACCTAAACTGTTCCAACACGACCTAAACTGTTCCAACACGACCTAAACTGTTCCAACACGACCCAAACTGTTCCAACACGACCCAAACTGTTCCAACACGACCCAAACTGTTCCAACACGACCCAAACTGTTCCAACACGACCTAAACTGTTCCAACACGACCCAAACTGTTCCAACACGACCTAAACTGTCCCAACACGACCTAAACTGTTCCAACACGACCCAAACTGTTCCAACACGACCCAAACTGTTCCAACACGACCTAAACTGTTCCAACACGACCTAAACTGTTCCAACACGACCCAAACTGTTCCAACACGACCTAAACTGTTCCAACACGACCTAAACTGTTCCAACACGACCCAAACTGTTCCAACACGACCCAAACTGTTCCAACACGACCTAAACTGTTCCAACACGACCTAAACTGTTCCAACACGACCCAAACTGTTCCAACACGACCTAAACTGTTCCAACACGACCTAAACTGTTCCAACACGACCCAAACTGTTCCAACACGACCCAAACTGTTCCAACACGACCTAAACTGTTCCAACACGACCTAAACTGTTCCAACACGACCCAAACTGTTCCAACACGACCTAAACTGTTCCAACACGACCTAAACTGTCCCAACACGACCTAAACTGTTCCAACACGACCCAAACTGTTCCAACACGACCCAAACTGTTCCAACACGACCTAAACTGTTCCAACACGACCCAAACTGTTCCAACACGACCTAAACTGTTCCAACACGACCTAAACTGTTCCAACACGACCCAAACTGTTCCAACACGACCCAAACTGTTCCAACACGACCCAAACTGTTCCAACACGACCTAAACTGTCCAACACGACCCAAACTGTCCCAACACGACCTAAACTGTTCCAACACGACCTAAACTGTTCCAACACGACCTAAACTGTTCCAACACGACCCAAACTGTTCCAACACGACCTAAACTGTTCCAACACGACCTAAACTGTCCAACACGACCCAAACTGTTCCAACACGACCTAAACTGTTCCAACACGACCCAAACTGTTCCAACACGACCCAAACTGTCCCAACACGACCTAAACTGTTCCAACACGACCCAAACTGTTCCAACACGACCTAAACTGTTCCAACACGACCCAAACTGTCCCAACACGACCTAAACTGTCCCAACACGACCTAAACTGTCCCAACACGACCCAAACTGTCCCAACACGACCTAAACTGTTCCAACACGACCTAAACTGTTCCAACACGACCTAAACTGTCCCAACACGACCCAAACTGTTCCAACACGACCCAAACTGTTCCAACACGACCCAAACTGTTCCAACACGACCTAAACTGTCCCAACACGACCTAAACTGTCCCAACACGACCCAAACTGTTCCAACACGACCTAAACTGTTCCAACACGACCTAAACTGTCCAACACGACCCAAACTGTTCCAACACGACCTAAACTGTCCCAACACGACCTAAACTGTCCCAACACGACCCAAACTGTCCCAACACGACCTAAACTGTTCCAACACGACCTAAACTGTTCCAACACGACCTAAACTGTCCCAACACGACCCAAACTGTTCCAACACGACCCAAACTGTTCCAACACGACCCAAACTGTTCCAACACGACCTAAACTGTCCCAACACGACCTAAACTGTCCCAACACGACCCAAACTGTTCCAACACGACCTAAACTGTTCCAACACGACCTAAACTGTCCTAACACGACCCAAACTGTTCCAACACGACCTAAACTGTCCCAACACGACCTAAACTGTCCCAACACGACCTAAACTGTTCCAACACGACCCAAACTGTTCCAACACGACCTAAACTGTTCCAACACGACCTAAACTGTCCCAACACGACCTAAACTGTCCCAACACGACCTAAACTGTTCCAACACGACCCAAACTGTTCCAACACGACCTAAACTGTTCCAACACGACCTAAACTGTCCTAACACGACCCAAACTGTCCTAACACGACCCAAACTGTTCCAACACGACCTAAACTGTCCCAACACGACCCTAAACTGTCCCAACACGACCTAAACTGTCCCAACACGACCTAAACTGTTCCAACACGACCCAAACTGTCCTAACACGACCCAAACTGTTCCAACACGACCTAAACTGTCCCAACACGACCTAAACTGTCCCAACACGACCCAAACTGTTCCAACACGACCTAAACTGTTCCAACACGACCTAAACTGTCCAACACGACCCAAACTGTTCCAACACGACCTAAACTGTCCAACACGACCTAAACTGTTCCAACACGACCTAAACTGTCCCAACACGACCTAAACTGTCCCAACACGACCTAAACTGTTCCAACACGACCCAAACTGTTCCAACACGACCCAAACTGTTCCAACACGACCTAAACTGTCCCAACACGACCTAAACTGTCCAACACGACCTAAACTGTCCAACACGACCTAAACTGTTCCAACACGACCCAAACTGTTCCAACACGACCTAAACTGTTCCAACACGACCCAAACTGTTCCAACACGACCTAAACTGTCCCAACACGACCCAAACTGTTCCAACACGACCCAAACTGTTCCAACACGACCTAAACTGTTCCAACACGACCTAAACTGTCCCAACACGACCCAAACTGTTCCAACACGACCTAAACTGTTCCAACACGACCCAAACTGTTCCAACACGACCCAAACTGTTCCAACACGACCTAAACTGTTCCAACACGACCCAAACTGTTCCAACACGACCCAAACTGTTCCAACACGACCTAAACTGTTCCAACACGACCCAAACTGTTCCAACACGACCCAAACTGTTCCAACACGACCCAAACTGTTCCAACACGACCTAAACTGTCCCAACACGACCCAAACTGTCCCAACACGACCTAAACTGTTCCAACACGACCTAAACTGTTCCAACACGACCTAAACTGTTCCAACACGACCCAAACTGTTCCAACACGACCTAAACTGTTCCAACACGACCTAAACTGTCCCAACACGACCCAAACTGTTCCAACACGACCCAAACTGTTCCAACACGACCC
>NW_027662138.1:0-10000 GCF_963422515.1 Blennius ocellaris
ATGGATGGATGGAGGATGGATGGAGGATGGATGGATAGATGGAGGACAGATGGATGGATGGATGGATGGATGGAGGATGGATGGATGGAGGGAGGATGGAGGATGGATGGATAGATGGAGGATGATGGATGGATGGATGGATGGAGGATGGATGGATGTGTGGATGGATGGATGGATGGATGGAGGATGGATGGATGGAGGGAGGATGGATGATGGATGGAGGATGGATGGATGGAGGGAGGATGGAGGATGGATGGATGATGGATGGAGGATGGATGGCTGGAGGGAGGATGGATGATGGATGGAGGATGGATGGATGGAGGGAGGATGGAGGATGGATGGATGATGGATGGAGGATGGATGGATGGATGGAGGGAGGATGGAGGATGGATGGAGGGAGGATGGAGGATGGATGGAGGGAGGATGGAGGATGAAGGATGGAGGGAGGATGGAGGATGGATGGAGGGAGGATGGAGGATGGAGGATGGATGGAGGATGGATGGATGGAGGGAGGATGGAGGATGGATGGAGGGAGGATGGAGGATGGAGGATGGAGGATGGAGGGAGGATGGAGGAAGGATGGAGGATGGAGGATGGAGGATGGAGGATGGAGGGAGGATGGAGGAAGGATGGAGGATGGAGGATGGAGGGAGGATGGAGGATGGAGGAAGGATGGAGGATGGAGGATGGAGGATGGAGGAAGGATGGAGGATGGAGGATGGAGGATGGAGGATGGATGGAGGATGGATGGAGGGAGGATGGAGGATGGAGGATGGAGGATGGAGGGAGGATGGAGGAAGGATGGAGGGAGGGAAGATAAAAGCAGGGGTGACTGAATTAAAAGTTGAAGCGGGTGAAAGAAGAGAATGGGAGGATGAAGAAACAGAAGAGTGGCGAAGCAGTGGTGGTGATGCGGTTGCCGTAGTAACACGTAGGCCTGAGAGCCTTGGTTGCCTGGCAACTGACATCACTCCAGAGAGGAGGAGCCAACCCCGATTCATAAAGAGACGGAGGAGTCATTTCATAATATCACCTGTCTGTCTGTCTCTCACCTGTCTGTCTCCCACCTGTCTGTCTCCCACCTGTCTGTCTGTCTCTCACCTTGTCTCTCCCACCTGTCTGTCCTCCCACCTGTCTGTCTGTCTCTCACCTTGTCCTCTCCCACCTGTCTGTCTCCCACCTGTCTGTCTGTCTCTCACCTGTCTGTCTGTCTATCACCTTGTCTCTCTCACCTGTCTGTCTCCCACCTGTCTGTCTGTCTCTCACCTTGTCTCTCCCACCTGTCTGTCTGTCTCTCACCTTGTCTCTCCCACCTGTCTGTCTGTCTCTCACCTTGTCTGTCTCACCTGTCTGTCTCCCACCTGTCTGTCTCTCACCTGTCTGTCTGTCTCTCACCTTGTCTCTCCCACCTGTCTGTCTGTCTCTCACCTTGTCTCTCCCACCTGTCTGTCTGTCTCTCACCTTGTCTCTCCCACCTGTCTGTCTGTCTCTCACCTTGTCTCTCCCACCTGTCTGTCTGTCTCTCACCTTGTCTCTCCCACCTGTCTGTCTGTCTCTCACCTTGTCTCTCCCACCTGTCTGTCTCCCACCTGTCTGTCTGTCTCTCACCTGTCTGTCTGTCTATCACCTTGTCTCTCTCACCTGTCTGTCTCCCACCTGTCTGTCTGTCTCTCACCTTGTCTCTCCCACCTGTCTGTCTGTCTCTCACCTTGTCTCTCCCACCTGTCTGTCTGTCTCTCACCTTGTCTGTCTCACCTGTCTGTCTCCCACCTGTCTGTCTCTCACCTGTCTGTCTGTCTCTCACCTTGTCTCTCTCACCTGTCTGTCTGTCTCTCACCTGTCTGTCTCCCACCTGTCTGTCTCTCACCAGTCTAGAACTAGTCCTGAAACCAGGACTGGGACAGTCTGTACCCATCCTGGTTCTGGACCTGGTCTGTGTGAAACTGGTGATGTGATGCTGGAAGACACTAATTCATCTGTTTGTACACACACACACACACACACTGGTTTCACACTGGTTTCACATTAGTTGTAAACTGGTTTCACACTGGTTGTAAACTGGTTTCACACTGGTTGTTAACTTGTTTCACACTGGTTGTTAACTGGTTTCACACTGGTTGTAAACTGGTTTCACACTGGTTGTTAACTGGTTTCATACTGGTTGCTAACTGGTTTATCACTGGTAGTAAACTGGTTTCACACTGGTTGTCAACTGGTTTCACACTGGTTGTAAACTGGTTTCACACTGGTTGTTAACTGGTTTCATACTGGTTGCTAACTGGTTTCACACTGGTTGTTAACTGATTTCACACTGGCTGTTAACTGGTTTCACACTGGTTGTCAACTGGTTTCACACTGGTTGTTAACTGGTTTCACACTGGTTGTCAACTGGTTTCACACTGGTTTTCAACTGGTTTCACACTGGTTGTTAACTGGTTTCACACTGGTTGTAAACTGGTTTCACACTGGCTGTAAACTGGTTTCACACTAGTTGTTAACTGGTTTCACACTAGTTGTTAACTGGTTTCACACTGGCTGTAAACTGGTTTCACACTAGTTGTTAACTGGTTTCACACTGGCTGTAAACTGGTTTCACACTGGTTGCTAACTGGTTTCACACTGGTTGTAAACTGGTTTCACACTGGTTGTAAACTGGTTTCACACTGGTTGCTAACTGGTTTCACACTGGTTGTAAACTGGTTTCACACTGGCTGTAAACTGGTTTCACACTGGTTGCTAACTGGTTTCACACTGGTTGTAAACTGGTTTCACACTGGTTGTAAACTGGTTTCACACTGGCTGTAAACTGGTTTCACACTGGTTGCTAACTGGTTTCACACTGGTTGTAAACTGGTTTCACACTGGTTGCTAACTGGTTTCACACTGGCTGTAAACTGGTTTCACACTGGTTGCTAACTGGTTTCACACTGGTTGTAAACTGGTTTCACACTGGCTGTAAACTGGTTTCACACTGGTTGCTAACTGGTTTCACACTGGTTGTAAACTGGTTTCACACTGGCTGTAAACTGGTTTCACACTGGTTGCTAACTGGTTTCACACTGGTTGTAAACTGGTTTCACACTGGTTGTAAACTGGTTTCACACTGGTTGTAAGTGTTGTTGTGTGTGTGTTTCTTTCAGCTCTGAATTGAAACTGCTCTATTTTCAGAGCGGAACGCATCGGACCAGAAATAACTTCTATCTTTAGCTACCTCTCTCTCACACACACACACACACACACACACACACACACACACACACACACACACACACACACACACACACACACACACACACACACACACACACACACACACACACACACACACACACACACACAGAAACACTCTCCACCATTCTTTCATTTTTAACGACACTCAAGTAGTTCAAGTCCAAAGGTCAAAGGTCAGGAAGAGTTCAGACATCATCATCACCATCATCACCATCATCATCATCATCATCATCGTGGAGCCTCAACACCTCCCGACTCCTGCAGGTGTTCTAACCTTTCTGGTAGTGATGCAGTGTAAATACCTGAACTGATGACACCACATTCAGTCGGTGACCAAACCAGCCATAACACCCTCCATCTCCTTTATCCCCATCAAAGCTGCTCCACACGGTGCAGCGCACCAGCATGATGACATCACTGAGAGGGGGCGGGGCGATTGGTTGAGATGATGACATCACTGAGAGGGGGCGGGGCTATTGGTTGAGATGATGACATCACTGAGTGGGGGCGGGGCGATAGGTCGAGATGATGACATCACTGAGTGGGGCGGGGTTATAGGTCGAGATGATGACATCACTGAGTGGGGCGGGGTTATAGGTCGAGATGTGGAACCAGGTGATACACTAATCTATTGATCAACAGAACCAGGTGATACACTAATCTATTGATCAGTAGAACCAGGTGATACACTAATCTATTGATCAGTAGAACCAGGTGATACACTAATCTATTGATCAACAGAACCAGGTGATACACTAATCTATTGATCAGTAGAACCAGGTGATACACTAATCTATTGATCAGTAGAACCAGGTGATACACTAATCTATTGATCAACAGAACCAGGTGATACACTAATCTATTGATCAGTAGAACCAGGTGAGAACCAGGTGATATTGATCAACTCGTCTTAAAGAGTTGGAGACAGAAATAATAGAATCCTGTAGAACCACTGGATGGTTTGACCTTTGACCTCTGGTACCCCATGAGGAACCTGGTCCTGGTGCTGGTCCTGGTCCTGCTCACCATGTTGCAATCAGTCGTTCTGCACATGCTCAGTAGAGCCAATCAGAACAAAGAATCCTCCGTGATGTCATGAGCCCATACTTTTATTCTGACAGTCACCGGAATAACAGTCTAACTTGGGGTTTTTATTTTGACAGTCACATGAATAACTTGGTGGTTTTATTGTGACAGTCACATTAATAACTTGGTGGTTTTATTTTGACAGTCACACGAATAACTTGGTGGTTTTATTGTGACAGTCACCATAATAACTTGGTGGTTTTATTGTGACAGTCACATTAATAACTTGGGGTTTTTATTTTGACAGTCACATGAATAACTTGGTGGTTTTATTTTGACAGTCACATGAATAACTTGGTGGTTTTATTGTGACAGTCACATTAATAACTTGGTGGTTTTATTTTGACAGTCACATGAATAACTTGGTGGTTTTATTGTGACAGTCACCATAATAACTTGGTGGTTTTATTGTGACAGTCACCATAATAACTTGGTGGTTTTATTGTGACAGTCACATTAATAACTTGGTGGTTTTATTGTGACAGTCACCATAATAACTTGGTGGTTTTATTGTGACAGTCACCATAATAACTAGGTGGTTTTATTGTGACAGTCACCATAATAACTAGGTGGTTTTATTGTGACAGTCACCATAATAACTAGGTGGTTTTATTGTGACAGTCACCATAATAACTTGGTGGTTTTATTGTGACAGTCACATGAATAACTTGGTGGTTTTATTGTGACAGTCACCATAATAACTTGGTGGTTTTATTGTGACAGTCACCATAATAACTTGGTGGTTTTATTGTGACAGTCACCATAATAACTAGGTGGTTTTATTGTGACAGTCACCATAATAACTAGGTGGTTTTATTGTGACAGTCACCATAATAACTAGGTGGTTTTATTGTGACAGTCACCATAATAACTTGGTGGTTTTATTGTGACAGTCACATGAATAACTTGGTGGTTTTATTGTGACAGTCACCATAATAACTTGGTGGTTTTATTGTGACAGTCACCATAATAACTTGGTGGTTTTATTGTGACAGTCACATGAATAACTTGGTGGTTTTATTGTGACAGTCACCATAATAACTTGGTGGTTTTATTGTGACAGTCACCATAATAACTTGGTGGTTTTATTGTGACAGTCACATTAATAACTTGGTGGTTTTATTGTGACAGTCACATTAATAACTAGGTTTGTCTCCCAGGGTTCTGGAACTGAACCTTAACGAGGAACGTTTACCACACACCTACAGACACCGACACACACCAACAGACACTGACACACACCTACACACACCGACACACACCTACAGACACAGACACACACCAACAGACACTGACACACACCTACAGACACTGACACACACCGACACACACCTACAGACACCGACACACACCAACAGACACTGACACACACCTACACACACCGACACACACCTACAGACACAGACACACACCAACAGACACTGACACACACCTACAGACACTGACACACACCTACACACACCGACACACACCTACAGACACAGACACACACCAACAGACACTGACACACACCTACAGACACTGACACACACCTACACACACCGACACACACCTACAGACACAGACACACACCAACAGACACTGACACACACCTACAGACACCGACACACACCAACAGACACTGACACACACCTACACACACCGACACACACCTACAGACACAGACACACACCAACAGACACTGACACACACCTAAAGACACTGACACACACCTACACACACCGACACACACCTACAGACACAGACACACACCAACAGACACTGACACACACCTACACACACCGACACACACCTACAGACACAGACACACACCAACAGACACTGACACACACCTACAGACACTGACACACACCTACACACACCGACACACACCTACAGACACAGACACACACCAACAGACACTGACACACACCTACAGACACTGACACACACCTACACACACCGACACACACCTACAGACACAGACACACACCAACAGACACTGACACACACCTACAGACACCGACACACACCAACAGACACTGACACACACCTACACACACCGACACACACCTACAGACACAGACACACACCAACAGACACTGACACACACCTACAGACACTGACACACACCTACACACACCGACACACACCTACAGACACAGACACACACCAACAGACACTGACACACACCTACAGACACTGACACACACCAACAGACACTGACACACACCTACAGACACTGACACACACCTACACACACCGACACACACCTACAGACACAGACACACACCAACAGACACTGACACACACCTACAGACACTGACACACACCTACACACACCGACACACACCTACAGACACAGACACACACCAACAGACACTGACACACACCTACAGACACCGACACACACCAACAGACACTGACACACACCTACACACACCGACACACACCTACAGACACAGACACACACCAACAGACACTGACACACACCTACAGACACTGACACACACCTACACACACCGACACACACCTACAGACACAGACACACACCAACAGACACTGACACACACCTACACACACCGACACACACCTACAGACACAGACACACACCAACAGACACTGACACACACCTACAGACACTGACACACACCTACACACACCGACACACACCTACAGACACAGACACACACCAACAGACACTGACACACACCTACAGACACTGACACACACCTACACACACCGACACACACCTACAGACACAGACACACACCAACAGACACTGACACACACCTACAGACACCGACACACACCAACAGACACTGACACACACCTACACACACCGACACACACCTACAGACACAGACACACACCAACAGACACTGACACACACCTACAGACACTGACACACACCTACACACACCGACACACACCTACAGACACAGACACACACCAACAGACACTGACACACACCTACAGACACCGACACACACCTACGGACACAGACACACACCAACAGACACTGACACACACCTACAGACACAGACACACACCAACAGACACTGACACACACCTACACACACCGACACACACCTACAGACACAGACACACACCAACAGACACTGACACACACCTACAGACACTGACACACACCTACAGACACTGACACACACCTACACACACTGACACACACCTACACACACTGACACACACTAACACACACCGACACACACCGACACACACCGACACACACTGACACACACTGACACACACTAACACACACCGACACACACTGACACACACTGACACACACTGACACACACCGACACACACTGACACACACCGACACACACTGACACACACTGACACACACTAACACACACCGACACACACTGACACACACCTACACACACCGACACACACTGACACACACCTACACACACCGACACACACCGACACACACCTACAGACACCGACACACACTGACACACACTGACACACACCGACACACACCGACACACACTGACACACACCGACACACACCGACACACACCGACACACACCTACAGACACCGACACACACTGACACACACTGACACACACCTACAGACACTGACACACACCGACACACACTGACACACACCTACACACACTGACACACACTGACACACATTGACACACACCTACAGACACTGACACACACCTACACACACCGACACACACCTACAGACACAGACACACACCAACAGACACTGACACACACTGACACACACCTACAGACACTGACACACACCTACACACACTGACACACACCTACACACACTGACACACACCTACACACACTGACACACACCTACACACACCGACACACACTGACACACACCTACAGACACCTACACACACTGACACACACTGACACACATTGACACACACCTACAGACACAGACACACACCAACAGACACTGACACACACTGACACACACCTACAGACACCGACACACACCGACACACACTGACACACATTGACACACACCTACAGACACTGACACACACCTACACACACCGACACACACCTACAGACACAGACACACACCAACAGACACTGACACACACTGACACACACTGACACACACCTACACACACTGACACACACTGACACACACCTACACACACCGACACACACTGACACACACCTACAGACACCTACACACACTGACACACACTGACACACATTGACACACACCTACAGACACTGACACACACCAACAGACACTGACACACACTGACACACACCTACAGACACTGACACACACCTACACACACTGACACACACCTACACACACTGACACACACCTACACACACTGACACACACCTACACACACCGACACACACTGACACACACCTACAGACACCTACACACACTGACACACACTGACACACATTGACACACACCTACAGACACAGACACACACCAACAGACACTGACACACACTGACACACACCTACAGACACCGACACACACCGACACACACTGACACACACCTACACACACTGACACACACTGACACACATTGACACACACCTACAGACACTGACACACACCTACACACACCGACACACACCTACAGACACAGACACACACCAACAGACACTGACACACACTGACACACACCTACAGACACCGACACACACCGACACACACTGACACACACTGACACACACTGACACACACCTACACACACTGACACACACTGACACACACCTACAGACACTGACACACACTGACACACACCTACAGACACAGACACACACCAACAGACACTGACACACACTGACACACACCTACACACACTGACACACACCTACACACACCGACACACACCGACACACACTGACACACACTGACACACACCGACACACACTGACACACACTGACACACACTGACACACACTGACACACACCTACACACACTAACACACACTAACACACACCTACACACACTGACACACACCTACACACACCGACACACACCTACAGACACTGACACACACTGACACACACTGACACACACCTACACACACTGACACACACTGACACACACTGACACACACCTACAGACACTGACACACACCGACACACACTGACACACACCTACAGACACCTACACACACTGACACACACTGACACACACTGACACACACCTACAGACACCTACACACACTGACACACACCGACACACACTGACACACACCTACACACACTGACACACACTGACACACACTGACACACACCTACGCACACCTACAGACACCGACACACACTAACACACACCTACACACACTGACACACACCGACACACACCGACACACACTGACACACACCTACACACACTGACACACACTGACACACACCGACACACACCGACACACACTGACACACACCGACACACACTGACACACACTGACACACACCGACACACACCGACACACACCGACACACACCGACACACACCTACACACACTGACACACACCGACACACACCGACACACACCGACACACACTGACACACACCGACACACACTGACACACACCTACACACACCGACACACACCGACACACACCTACAGACACCGACACACACTGACACACACTGACACACACCGACACACACCGACACACACCGACACACACTGACACACACC
>NW_027662138.1:15000-17500 GCF_963422515.1 Blennius ocellaris
CTTCAGAGGCTCCGACCTGGTGGACTTCCAGGACCTGCAGGACCCGGTCCGCGTCTGAGGACCTCAACACGTTAGTGGACCTGAACACGTTAGTGGTCCTGAACACGCTACTGGTCCTGAACACGTTACTGGTCCTGAACATGCTACTGGTCCTGAACATGCTACTGGTCCTGAACACGTTAGTGGTCCTGAACACGTTAGTGGACCTGAACACGCTACTGGACCTGAACACATTACTGGTCCTGAACACATTAGTGGACCTGAACACGCTACTGGTCCTGAACACGCTACTGGACCTGAACACATTACTGGTCCTGAACACGTTAGTGGTCCTGAACACGTTAGTGGACCTGAACACGCTACTGGACCTGAACACGCTACTGGTCCTGAACACGTTACTGGTCCTGAACACGTTAGTGGACCTGAACACGCTACTGGTCCTGAACACGCTACTGGACCTGAACACATTACTGGTCCTGAACACGTTAGTGGTCCTGAACACGTTAGTGGACCTGAACACGCTACTGGTCCTGAACACGCTACTGGACCTGAACACATTACTGGTCCTGAACACGTTAGTGGTCCTGAACACGTTAGTGGACCTGAACACGCTACTGGTCCTGAACACGCTACTGGACCTGAACACATTACTGGTCCTGAACACGTTAGTGGTCCTGAACACGTTAGTGGACCTGAACACGTTAGTGGTCCTGAACACGTTACTGGACCTGAACACGTTACTGGTCCTGAACACGCTACTGGACCTGAACACGTTACTGGTCCTGAACACGCTACTGGACCTGAACACGCTACTGGTCCTGAACACGCTACTGGTCCTGAACACGCTACTGGACCTGAGCACGCTACTGGTCCTGAACACGCTACTGGACCTGAACACGTTAGTGGACCTGAACACGCTACTGGACCTGAACACGTTAGTGGACTTGAACACGCTACTGGACCTGAACACGTTAGTGGACCTGAACACGTTACTGGACCTGAACACGTTACTGGACCTGAACACGTTAGTGGACTTGAACACGCTACTGGACCTGAACACGCTACTGGACCTGAACACGCTACTGGACCTGAACACGTTAGTGGACCTGAACACGCTACTGGTCCTGAACACGCTACTGGACCTGAACACGTTACTGGACCTGAACACGCTACTGGACCTGAACACGCTACTGGACCTGAACACGCTACTGGACCTGAACACGTTAGTGGACCTGAACACGCTACTGGTCCTGAACACGCTACTGGACCTGAACACGCTACTGGACCTGAACACGCTACTGGACTTGAACACGCTACAGGACCTGAACACGCTACTGGACCTGAACACGCTACTGGACCTGAACACGCTACTGGACCTGAACACGTTACTGGACCTGAACACGCTACTGGACCTGAACACTCTACTGGACCTGAACACATTACTGGTCCTGAACACGTTAGTGGTCCTGAACACGTTAGTGGACCTGAACACGTTAGTGGTCCTGAACACGTTACTGGACCTGAACACGTTACTGGTCCTGAACACGCTACTGGACCTGAACACGTTACTGGTCCTGAACACGCTACTGGACCTGAACACGCTACTGGTCCTGAACACGCTACTGGTCCTGAACACGCTACTGGACCTGAGCACGCTACTGGTCCTGAACACGCTACTGGACCTGAACACGTTAGTGGACCTGAACACGCTACTGGACCTGAACACGTTAGTGGACTTGAACACGCTACTGGACCTGAACACGTTAGTGGACCTGAACACGTTACTGGACCTGAACACGTTACTGGACCTGAACACGTTAGTGGACTTGAACACGCTACTGGACCTGAACACGCTACTGGACCTGAACACGCTACTGGACCTGAACACGTTAGTGGACCTGAACACGCTACTGGTCCTGAACACGCTACTGGACCTGAACACGTTACTGGACCTGAACACGCTACTGGACCTGAACACGCTACTGGACCTGAACACGCTACTGGACCTGAACACGTTAGTGGACCTGAACACGCTACTGGTCCTGAACACGCTACTGGACCTGAACACGCTACTGGACCTGAACACGCTACTGGACTTGAACACGCTACAGGACCTGAACACGCTACTGGACCTGAACACGCTACTGGACCTGAACACGCTACTGGACCTGAACACGTTACTGGACCTGAACACGCTACTGGACCTGAACACGTTAGTGGACTTGAACACGCTACTGGACCTGAACACGTTAGTGGACCTGAACACGTTACTGGACCCTAACACGTTACTGGACCTGAACACGTTAGTGGACTTGAACACGCTACTGGACCTGAACACGCTACTGGACCTGAACACGCTACTGGACCTGAACACGTTAGTGGACCTGAACACGCTACTGGTCCTGAACACGCTACTGGACCTGAACACGTTACTGGACCTGAACACGCTACTGGACCTGAACACGCTACTGGACCTGAACACGCTACTGGACCTGAACAC
>NW_027662138.1:22500-43356 GCF_963422515.1 Blennius ocellaris
ACATCGTTGGACAACGACGGCATCCTGTCTCACGACGCCGCGGTCGGGGTGAGTCCCGCCTTCCCCGCCGCCGCCGCCGTCGTCGGCCTGTCAGAGCAGCTCCAGCTGGCGAAGCCCCGCCCCCTCGTCCGTCCCAAAAATGGCCTCCAGCCGCCTGCTGGCGGCCAGCCCGCTTTCCCGGCCCCGCCCCTGCCCACTCAGCGAATCGGAAAGCGGCGTTTCTCTATGGGCGTCGGCTTGAAGGGGCTGGCCAAGCGCCGGCGCCGCGCCAACAGCGACAGCCAATCGGATCCCGTGCTTCCAAGCCACTTCCTGCTGGGCGGGAACATCTTCGACCCGCTGAACCTGAACTCCCTGCTGGACGAAGACGTGAACAGGTGAGTCCACTGTCCTCCACTGTCCTCAGTGTCCTTCAGCTCTCCCTCACCCGGGCCCCGCCCCTTTACCGCCGCAGGGCCACCAATCAGGAGACCCCAAAGTGCTCGCCCCTGCCGTCCCGGGGCGGAGACCCCGTGGAGATCCTGGTTCCGCGTGACATCACCGACCCCCTGAACCTGAAGGGCGGGGGGAGGGACGGGAAGGACGGCGGCGGCGTCCTGCTGTCCCCCCTGAAGTCCAGGCGGAGACACCGGCCCAGACACCACGGGGGGGGAGGAGCCGGGGAGAAGGAGGCGGTGCCGGCCCGGCTGTTCCCGCCCACAGGTGAACTGACAGGTGACGTCTGACTCCTCCCCTTTTTTTAAAGCAAGGCGCTATTCGCCGTGCTAACGTCCCGGTCCTGCTTGCAGTGTCTCTGTTGACCAGAGAGGGCAGCGTCCCTGCGTCTCCCCTCCCCTGCGAGCTCAACACGGCCATCACCTGCCGGGACGACGTGGCCCCGCCCCCCATCCTCCCCCGGAGACACACCCACCCTCCCCCAGGCTCCGCCCACAAGGCCTCCACTCAGGGCCACCGGAGACGGCGGCGCACCACCTCCGCGAGGTCGTCGGACGCCACGGCGAACACCGTCACCGCGGCAACCGCAACTCGGCCGACCAGGTTCCAGACGCCGCTGGTGGGCGGGGCTAAGGCGAGTGACCCGCGGCGCGGCTCCGCCCGGCCGCCGCAGAAGAAGGACCGGCGTCGCTACCAGCACGGCAACCACAGCCGTTACTACGGCTACCAGGGTTTCTATGGCGACAGGTGGGAGGGGCGGATAGGGGCAGGGGATGACCCGCGACTCCGCCTCCTGGACGCCGATTGGTTCAGAGGCAAACACGTGCTGGACGTTGGCTGTGGCGCCGGCCACGTGGCTCTCGCTGTCGCCCGGTGGTTCGACCCCGCCCACATTCTGGGGGTGGAGCTAGACGGACGACTGGTCCGAGCAGCCAATCAGAACATTCTGCACTTCCTGTCACATGACCTGGTGGTTGAGGAGAGGGGGAGGGGCTGTAAGGAAGCCCCGCCCTCACAGAGGAAAGAGACGCAGCAGGAGGTGAAGGAGGAGGCGCAGCAGGAGGCGCAGCAGGAGGTGAAGGAGGAGGCGCAGCAGGAGGTGAAGGAGGAGGCGCAGCAGGAGGCGCAGCAGGAGGTGCAG
The DNA here is from genome assembly GCF_963422515.1 of Blennius ocellaris. NCBI lineage: Eukaryota > Metazoa > Chordata > Actinopteri > Blenniiformes > Blenniidae > Blennius > Blennius ocellaris. Next base: position 24,077 of record NW_027662138.1, read on the forward strand.
GAGGAGGCGCAGCAGGAGGCGCAGCAGGAGGTGAAGGAGGAGGCGCAGCAGGAGGTGCAGGAGGAGGCGCAGCAGGCCTTCCCGTCCTTCAGGCTGAGTCGCGGGCCCCTCGCTGCTCCTCCTCTCCTCCCTCCGTCCTCCTCCAGGTTCCCCCACAACATCACCTTCATCCAGGTGAGTGTCCCGCCGACCGTCTCCATGGATACCGCTGTGGCTGGTGGTGACATCACCGCCGTTGCTCCGCCCACAGGGTGACTACGTCACGCAGAGGGAGGCGTGGCCTGGCCGGGGTCAGTATGACGTCATCCTGTGTCTGGGCGTGACCAAGTGGGTGCACCTGCAGTCGGGGGACGGGGGCGTGGCCAGGCTGTTCAGACGGGCCTATCAGAGCCTGTCGCCGGGCGGATTGTTGGTCCTGGAGGCACAACCATGGAGCAGCTACAGCCACAGCAAGAGGGCGTCGGTGAGTCCGCCTGTCTGTCCGTCCACCTGTCTGTCCACCAGCATGTCCACCTGTCTCTCTGTCTGTCCACCAACATGTCCTCCAGCCTGTCTGTCCACCAGCATGTCCACCAGTCTGTCTGTCCACCAGCATGTCCAGCTGTCTCTCTGTCTGTCCACCAACATGTCCTCCAGCCTGTCTGTCCACCAGCATGTCCACCAGTCTGTCTGTCCACCAGCATGTCCAGCTGTCTCTGTCTGTCCACCAACATGTCCTCCAGTCTGTCTGTCCACCAGTCTGTCTGCCCACCAGCATGTCCTCCAGCCTGTCTGTCCACCAGCATGTCCACCTGTCTCTCTGTCTGTCCACCAACATGTCCTCCAGCCTGTCTGTCCACCAGCATGTCCACCTGTCTCTCTGTCCACCAGCATGTCCACCTGTCTCTCTGTCCACCAGCATGTCCTCTAGTCTGTCTGTCCACCAGCATGTCCACCTGTCTGTCTGTCCACCAGTCTGTCTGTCCACCAGCATGTCCAGCTGTCTCTCTGTCTGTCCACCAACATGTCCTCCAGCCTGTCTGTCCACCAGCATGTCCACCTGTCTCTGTCCACCAGCATGTCCACCTGTCTCTCTGTCTGTCCACCAGCATGTCCACCAGTCTGTCTGTCCACCAGCATGTCCAGCTGTCTCCAGGTGTGACGTTGTGTCTTCCAGGAGAACACGTTCCGTCAGTACCGCAGCCTGAGACTGAGACCAGAACAGTTCACGTCCTTCCTGATGGACATGGTGGGCTTCAGCTCCTACCGCCTGCTCAAACACACAGGTGAGACACACACACACACACACACACACACACACACACACACACACACTGTGTGCTAACGTGAGTTGTGTGTTGCTAGGTAACCACCGGCCCGTCTACCTGTTCCACAAAGGCCCCGCCCACAGGAACTGACCCACCTGGATGGCCCCGCCTCTACAGAAGAGGAGTGAGCTGATTGGCTCGCTCAGATCAGTGTGATGACATCACGGCGCCGAGGACAATGACCTGAATGGGATTGGACAGCAGCTGTCCTGACGACGTGATTGGCCCTCCTGAGAGCAAAGCATTGTGGGAGTTCGAGGTCAATGACATTTCATATAGAACGAGCTTAAAGAGACTCTATTGGTCGATCTCTTCTGACCAATCAGCTCATTGACTGGTTCTTTCTGGCCAATCGTGTGAAATAAACTGCTTCTTTGATCTGGACTGTGTCTTTGAGCTTCTGCTCCAGATCAAAGGTCAAGAGAACCTGGAGCCTGGAAACCACCTCTGGTCCATTTCTTGTTGCTTTGACACTCTTTACTTCATTACTTTAACCAAGTTAGTTACATTGAACTAGTTACATTAAACTAGTTAGTTACATTAAACTAGTTAGTCACTACAAACTAGTTCCATTAAGCTACAAACTAGTTCCATTAAGCTATAAACTAGTTAGCTACATTAAACTAGTTAGTCACTACAAACTAGTTACATTAAGCTATAAACTAGTTACATAAAACTAGTTAGTGTAGCACTAGTGCTAGACCTCCACCTGGAGGGGGGCCACACCAGACCAGGTCCGTGCCGGTCCTGGTTTTAGTATTGACCAGCTGATCCCTGCTGCACTTCCCCGGCGGCCCAGCAGGAGGCAGCAGGGCTCCTCTGCTCCTCTACAGGGGGGCGGGTGTACCAGGGGTCTGGTCCAGGAACCGGGAGGCGGACCCTCTGACCCCCTCTGGCCTGGACCAGAACCAGAACCTGGTTCTTTCTGGGGGGGAGCCTCTATTGTGTGTGTGTGTGCAGATGCTCTCTCTCTCTCGCTCCCTTCATTCCTGCTGTAACTCGTCCCAGATGTTGGAGGATGGAGACGAACATGAGACACCAGATGGATGGAATGTGTGTGTGTGTGTGTGCTGACCTTTGACCCCTCCCCCACAGTGGCAGCAGGAGGCTCCTCTTCCACTTCCTGGAGCCACATTCCTGCCGCCACCCGACAGGAAGTGATGTCACGGCGCTGCTTCCTGGACTTCCTGTGTGTCCTATGATGAAGATCCTGACTGTTACCTTCATCATCATCATCATCTTCTTCTCCTTCTCCATCCTTCCATCATCCATGCAGTGCTTTGATCCCTACAGCTGTCAGGTCCCCACTGTGACCTTTGACCCTGATCAGCGCCCCAGAACCTGGATAGCCAACGTGAAGAGGATTAGTCAGGGTCAGTTTTAAGCCACTCCCACTTTGGAAGAAGGGGCGGAGTCACCGTGGCTGACGACGTCTCAACGATTAACGTTCCACCATGGTTTCTCTCACACACACACACACACACACACACACACACACACACACACACACACACACACAGCTGGTCTTGATAAAGTTCTCGTGCTTCATCTGGAAGTGATTTTCAATCGAGGGAAAAGTGAAGAAGAGGAGAGTCTGAGATGAAAGAGGAAAACTGTGTGTGTGTGTGTGTGTGTGTGTGTGTGTGTGTGTGTGTGATGGTGTGTGTGTGTGTGTGTGTGATGGTGTGTGTGTGTGTGTGTGTGATAAAGCTCCAGGTTTTATTGTTGAAGTTTCTTTATAAAAAGACGTTTTATAAAAACATCGAGTACAAAACACGTTTACATTCTGATGGTTCTTAAAGGCACAGGTCCGGTCCAGGTCCGGTCCGGTCGGTCCAGGTCCGGTCGGTCCGGGTCCAGTCCGGTCCGGTCCGGGTCCAGTCGGTCCGGTCCGCTCCGGGTCCGGTAAGTCCAGTCCGGTCCGGTCCGGGTCCAGTCGGTCCAGTCCGGTCCGGTCGGTCCAGTCCGGTCGGTCCGGTCTGGTCCGGGTCCAGTCCGGTCCGGTCGGTCCAGTCCGGTCGGTCCGGTCTGGTCCGGGTCCAGTCGGTCCAGTCCGGTCGGTCCGGTCTGGTCCGGGTCCAGTCGGTCCGGTCCGGTCCAGTCGGTCCAGTCCGGTCGGTCCGGTCTGGTCCGGGTCCAGTCGGTCCGGTCCGGTCCAGTCGGTCCAGTCCGGTCGGTCCGGTCTGGTCCGGTCCAGTTCTGGATGAAGAGAACCGTCACATCCGACACGACGGACCAAGTTTCTGGGTCTTTGTTGAAACCAGAACTGGACCAAGTCCTGCGAGTCCGAGAACCAAGAAGTCCTGAGAGGTTCTGCAGAAACTCCAGAACCAGTTCCAGAACCACGTCGGCCAGCGGTCCAGAAGAACCCAGAGGGTCAGTCCGGTCCAGTCAGAACCTCCAGAGGTCCCGGGGGGTACTCCAGAACCCGTCTCTGTCCAGAACCCGTCTCGGTCCAGAACCCGTCTCGGTCCAGTCCAAACCCCCAGAGGTCTCAGGGAATACTCCAGAACGTTGGTCCCAAAGCTCCAGGTCCTGGTCTGTGAGTCCAACAGAACCAGGTCCTGCTGAACAGGTGAGCAGTGGGCGGGGCTTCATCACGACCAATCAGAACAGTTGGGTTCTGATTGGATCTCAAGAGCTCCTTGGCTCCGATAGGTGGAAGAGAGAAAGTGGGCGGAGCCTCAATGCGGATTCGGTCAAAGGTCTCTTATTGGTCCAATGGTCAGGGGCGGAGCCTCCCGCACCTCCTGAGGCAGGGGGAGGCTGTGATTGGTCAGTAGAGCAGTGTGGGCGGGGCTTTGTGTATCTGGAGTGTCTGGATGGACGAGAGGATTTTCTTCTGGTGGCCGGCGAGGGTCACGCCCACTCTGAGCAGGTCGCTATGGAAACCACAGTTCACACAAACACAAACACAAAACAAACAAACAAACATGAATGTTTTTAAAGATTTGAAAGATCAAAGTTCTTCAGTTAAAGCGTCATATTAGCAGGCTCCATGTTAGCGTTAGCCTGTTAGCACTAGCAGGCTCCATGTTAGCGTTAGCGGGCTCCATGTTAGCGTTAGCGGGCTCCACGTTAGCACTAGCGGGCTCCACATTAGTGTTAGCGGGCTCCATGTTAGCGCTAGCGGGCTCCATGTTAGCGCTAGCGGGCTCCATGTTAGCACTAGCGGGCTCCACGTTAGCACTAGCGGGCTCCACGTTAGCACTAGCGGGCTCCACGTTAGTGTTAGCGGGCTCCATGTTAGTATTAGCAGACTCCGTGTTAGCGTTAGCAGGCTCCATGTTAGCACTAGCGGGCTCCATGTTAGCGCTAGCAGGCTCCATGTTAGCACTAGCGGGCTCCATGTTAGCGCTAGCAGGCTCCATGTTAGCACTAGCGGGCTCCATGTTAGCGCTAGCGGGCTCCATGTTAGCGCTAGCGGGCTCTCACTCGGTGTCCAGCTGGGACAGCAGGTCGAGGCTACAGAAGCCGTTCTGCAGGAAGCTAGCCTCGTAGCGCTCCATCCTGATCGCTCGCAGCCACTCGGACACGGAGCCACCGGCCGGCGGGGGAGGGGGGGCCCGCGGGTCCAGCAGGGGCTGCGACGGACTGGGACACAAAGACCAGGATGAGGACCGGCACCTGTGTGTGTGTCCAACCCTGACCTCTGACCCCCGACCCAACTCACCTGACCTCTGACCCCTAACCTCACCACTGACCTCTGACCCCGGCTCACCTCACCCCTCACCCCTGCCCCCGCCTCACCTCACCCCGCCTCACCTCACCACTGACCCCCGCCCCAGCTCACCTGGCCCCTAACATTTGACCCCTGACCCCTGCCTCACCTCAGCTCACCCCTGCCCCCGCCTCACCTCACCCCTGACCCCTGACCCCTGCCCCCTGCCCCCGGCTCACCTGGCTCCCGGCGTGGCCCTCAGGGAGGCGGGGTTCCGGATGAGGCGGTCCAGCGCGGCCACCAGGTGGGCGAAGCGGGGCCGCTGGACCCGGTCCTTCTGCCAGCAGTCCAGCATGAGGAGGTGCAGGGGGGGGGGGGCAGCCCGGGGGGGGGGGCAGGCGGTAGTCCTGCTCCACGGCGTTGATCACGTCCTGGTTGCTCAGGTCCCAGTAGGGACGCTCGCCGTACGACAGGACCTCCCACATCACCACGCCGAAGCTCCACACGTCACTGGCCCACGTGAACTTCCTGGACCAGGACCAGGACCACTGCCTCAGGTCCAGGTCCAGGTCCAGGACCAGAACCACTGCCTCAGGTCCAGGACCAGAACCAGAACCACTGCCTCAGGTCCAGGACCAGAACCAGGTGGAACCAGCCTGAACCCTGAGAACCGGGTCCTCTCTGTATGACCTGGTCCTGGTTCTGTCGGGATCTACAACGAGGAGCAGGAGCCACAGCGCCCCTACAGGCCCTACGCCCCTACAGGCCCTACGTCCCTACGGGCCCTACGTCCCTACAGGCCCTACGTCCCTAGAGGCCCTACAGGCCCTACGCCCCTAGAGGCCCTACGGGCCCTACGCCCCAGAGGCCCTACAGGCCCTACGTCCCTACGCCCCTACAGGCCCTACGTCCCTACGGGCCCTATGCCCCTACAGGCCCTACGTCCCTACGGGCCCTACGCCCCTAGAGGCCCTACAGGCCCTACGCCCCTAGAGGCCCTACGGGCCCTATGCCCCTACAGGCCCTACGTCCCTACGGGCCCTACGCCCCTAGAGGCCCTACAGGCCCTACGTCCCTACGCCCCTACAGGCCCTACGTCCCTACGGGCCCTACGCCCCTAGAGGCCCTACAGGCCCTACGTCCCTACGCCCCTACAGGCCCTACGCCCCTACAGGCCCTACGCCCCTACGGGCCCTACGCCCCTACAGGCCCTACGTCCCTACGGGCCCTACGTCCCTACAGGCCCTACGTCCCTACGCCCCTACAGGCGTGTCTGATTGGCCAGAGGATGTGGGCGGAGCCTCGTCAGCTCAGGTCTCACCTGTAGGCGATGGCTTCAGGAGCCGTCCAGCGGATCGGCATCTTCCCCCCCTGACACACACACACACACACACACACATCAATCAACCAACCAGTAACCAGTAGTACTAGCAGTACTAGCAGTACTAGCAGTACTAGTAACTGGTCCCTACCAGAGAACTGGTGTACGTCGGGTCTGAAGAGTTTTCTGTCAGGAACCTGCTGAGTCCGAAGTCCGAGACCTGGAGACACAAGGGACTCTGGAGTACTCTGTAGTACTGTGTACTACACAATGTATTACACTGCACTACACTGTAGTACTGTGTAGTATTCTGTACTACACTGTACTTATTACCTAACCGACCTTAAAGTCATACATAATACATTCTACAGTGGAATGTAGTACCTCTACTGTATAAGGAAGTATTAAAGTACTAGTGGAATGTAGTACCTCTACTGTATAAGGAAGTATTAAAGTACTAGTGGAATGTAGTACCTCTACTGTATAAGGAAGTATTAAAGTACTAGTGGAATGTAGTACCTCTACTGTATAAGGAAGTATTAAAGTACTAGTGGAATGTAGTACCTCTACTGTATAAGGAAGTATTAAAGTACTAGTGGAATGTAGTACCTCTACTGTATAAGGAAGTATTAAAGTACTAGTGGAATGTAGTACCTCTACTGTATAAGGAAGTATTAAAGTACTAGTGGAATGTAGTACCTCTACTGTATAAGGAAGTATTAAAGTACTAGTGGAATGTAGTACCTCTACTGTATAAGGAAGCAATAAAGTACTAGTGGAATGTAGTACCTCTACTGTATAAGGAAGTATTAAAGTACTAGTGGAATGTAGTACCTCTACTGTATAAGGAAGCAATAAAGTACTAGTGGAATGTAGTACCTCTACTGTATAAGGAAGTATTAAAGTACTAGTGGAATGTAGTACCTCTACTGTATAAGGAAGTATTAAAGTACTAGTGGAATGTAGTACCTCTACTGTATAAGGAAGCAATAAAGTACTAGTGGAATGTAGTACCTCTACTGTATAAGGAAGTATTAAAGTACTAGTGGAATGTAGTACCTCTACTGTATAAGGAAGTATAAAAGTACTAGTGGAATGTAGTACCTCTACTGTATAAGGAAGTATTAAAGTACTAGTGGAATGTAGTACCTCTACTGTATAAGGAAGTATTAAAGTACTAGTGGAATGTAGTACCTCTACTGTATAAGGAAGTATTAAAGTACTAGTGGAATGTAGTACCTCTACTGTATAAGGAAGTATTAAAGTACTAGTGGAATGTAGTACCTCTACTGTATGGCTGGAAGTATTAAAGTACTAGTGGAATGTAGTACCTCTACTGTATAAGGAAGTATTAAAGTACTAGTGGAATGTAGTACCTCTACTGTATAAGGAAGCAATAAAGTACTAGTGGAATGTAGTACCTCTACTGTATAAGGAAGTATTAAAGTACTAGTGGAATGTAGTACCTCTACTGTATAAGGAAGTATTAAAGTACTAGTGGAATGTAGTACCTCTACTGTATGGCTGGAAGTATTAAAGTACTAGTGGAATGTAGTACCTCTACTGTATAAGGAAGTATTAAAGTACTAGTGGAATGTAGTACCTCTACTGTATAAGGAAGCAATAAAGTACTAGTGGAATGTAGTACCTCTACTGTATGGCTGGAAGTATTGCAGTACTAAAAAGTATTAAAGTACTCTGTCTCTTCTAGGGACGTTTGGACAAACTGGCCGAAGGTCAAAGGTTAAAAACGTCTCATGAACAGCTGGGCTGGTGGGCGGAGCTTCTGACCAGCAGAGTGATGTCACCAGTGATGTCACGAGTTGTGCACACGCCCAGTGTGTTTACATTGAGGAGGATCAAGAGAGGCTTCATCATCATCATCCTCAGTTCTAGTCCAGTGAGACACAAGGCTGGTTCTGCCAGGACCAGGTGGACCAGGTGGACCAGGCCCAGGACCAGGTGGACCAGGCCCAGGCCCAGGCCCAGGCCCAGGCCCAGGCCCAGGACCAGGCCCAGGCCCAGGACCAGGACCAGGACCAGACCCACCTTGCAGACCAGGTTGCAGTTGACCAGGACGTTCCGGGCCGCCAGGTCTCGGTGGACGAAGCTCAGGTCAGACAGGTACTTCATCCCCGCTGAGACGCCCCGCAGGAGTCCTACCAGCTGGAGGACGGAGAACTGTCTGTCCTGCACCTGGGACACGGGGGACACAGGGGAGTCAGGGGACACGGGGGACACAGGGGACACGGGGACACAGGGGAGTCAGGGGACACGGGGGACACGGGGGACACAGGGGAGTCAGGGAAACGGGGGACACAGGGGACACGGGGGACACAGGGGACACAGGGGAGTCAGGGAGAGATGGTCCAGGTCCAGTCAGGTCCAGTCAGGTCCAGGTCCAGTCAGGTCCAGTCAGGTCCAGACAGGTCCAGGTCCAGTCAGGTCCAGGTCCAGGTCCAGGTCCAGTCAGATCCAGTCAGGTCCCGGTCCAGTCAGGTCCAGGTCCAGGTCCAGGTCCAGGTCCAGGGACAGACCCTCAGGAAGCCGTCCAGAGCTCCGTTCTCCATGAACTCGGTGAGGATCATGACGGGACAGGAAGTGGACACCACCCCCTCCAGGTGGATGATGTTGGGGTGCTGGAACTGTCCCATGATGGACGCCTCGGACAGGAAGTCCCTCCTCTGCTGGGCGCTGAAGACCCCCTTCAGGGTCTTGATGGCCACGCAGGTCTCTGTCCTCCCGGGGACCCGGAGCCGGCCCCGGCACACCTCGCCAAACTCACCTGGGGGGGGACCAGGAGAACACCAGGTGAGGACCAGGTGAGCACCAGGTGAGGACCAGGTGAGGACCAGGAGAACACCAGGTGAGGACCAGGAGAACACCAGGTGAGGACCAGGAGAACACCAGGTGAACACCAGGTGAGGACCAGGAGAACACCAGGTGAGGACCAGGAGAACACCAGGTGAACACCAGGTGAGGACCAGGAGAACACCAGGTGAGGACCAGGTGAGCACCAGGTGAGGACCAGGAGAACACCAGGTGAACACCAGGTGAACACCAGGTGAGGACCGGGTGAGCACCAGGTGAGGACCAGGAGAACACCAGGAGAACACCAGGTGAACACCAGGTGAGGACCAGGAGAACACCAGGTGAGGACCAGGAGAACACCAGGTGAGGACCAGGTGAGCACCAGGTGAGCACCAGGAGAACACCAGGTGAGGACCAGGAGAACACCAGGAGAACACCAGGTGAGGAACAGGAGAACACCAGGTGAGGAACAGGAGAACACCAGGAGAACACCAGGTGAGGACCAGGAGAACACCAGGTGAGGACCAGGAGAACACCAGGTGAGGACCAGGAGAACACCAGGTGAGGACCAGGTGAGCACCAGGTGAGGACCAGGTGAGGACCAGGAGAACACCAGGTGAGGACCAGGAGAACACCAGGTGAGGACCAGGAGAACACCAGGTGAGCACCAGGTGAGGACCAGGAGAACACCAGGAGAACACCAGGAGAACACCAGGTGAGGACCGGGTGAGCACCAGGTGAGGACCAGGAGAACACCAGGAGAACACCAGGTGAACACCAGGTGAGGACCAGGAGAACACCAGGTGAGGACCAGGAGAACACCAGGTGAGGACCAGGTGAGCACCAGGTGAGCACCAGGAGAACACCAGGAGAACACCAGGTGAGGACCAGGAGAACACCAGGTGAGGACCAGGAGAACACCAGGTGAGGACCAGGAGAACACCAGGTGAGGAACAGGAGAACACCAGGTGAGGAACAGGAGAACACCAGGAGAACACCAGGTGAGGACCAGGAGAACACCAGGTGAGGACCAGGAGAACACCAGGTGAGGACCAGGTGAGCACCAGGTGAGGACCAGGTGAGGACCAGGAGAACACCAGGTGAGGACCAGGAGAACACCAGGTGAGGACCAGGAGAACACCAGGTGAGGACCAGGTGAGCACCAGGTGTCTCTCGGTCTGAGTGTTACCATGTGTAAGTGGATTTTGAGCTTTTTAACTGACAGACCTCAGAGAGTGAAAATCAAGGACTGTTTTTCAGATGTTGTTTCTGTGAGCACCGGAGCTCCTCAGGGATGTGTTTTGAGTCCTTTGCTTTTTACATTGTACACTCACGACTGTGTATCTTCCTCTGACTCTAACTTGATAATCAAATATGCTGATGACACCACCATCATCGTTCTCATCAGTGATAATGATGATTCCTCTTATAGAGCAGAGATCCAAAATGTGGTTCAGTGGAGTAAAGTTAACAACCTCCAGCTGAACGCATCAAAAACATGTGAACTGGTCTTTGACTTTAGCCGGAACAGTTCTCACACACCTGTAATTATTGAGAACTCCCAGGTGCAGATTGTAGAGGAGTGCACGTTTCTCGGTTTAACTCTCTCTAAAGACCTGAAATGGGTCAAAAACACTAACCGGGTTGTTAAAAAAGCTCGTCAGCGTCTCTACTTTCTACGTAGACTTAGAGAATTTACCACACACTCTAAGATCCTGCTTAATTTTTATGGCTGCACCATTGAAAGTTTACTTGTTGGCTCTGTGACGGTGTGGTTTGGTAACACCACAGACAAAGAGAGGAGAGCTCTAAACAAGAAGACTGTGGGCTGTGAGCTTCCTGTTCTGGAAGTTCTTTATAAATCCAGACTTTTAAACCGAGCACTTGGAATCGTCAATGACTCTTCTGGCCACCCTGGAAAAACCTTGTTCCAGCTTCTTCCTTCTGGCAGAAGAGATCGTTCGCTGAGATGCAGGACGTCTCGATATGCCAGCAGCTTCTTTCCACAAGCTGTTATCAGTCTAAACAGCACTTTAATGTATGATCTTGCTCTTTATTGAATCTGTTTCAGTCGATCGATTTCACAGTGTCAATGGTTCACTGTTCTCTTTGTTTTATTTCTGTACTTTTATCCTGTTTTATTTATGTACTTTTTAATTAAGGTTATTTTATGGCTGTACCTGTCTTGTGCACACTGGGGACTTTTACAAATTTATTCCAATGTGGTTTTACTGCAAATGGCAAATAAATGAATCTGAATCTGAATCTGAATCTGAGGTGAGCACCAGGTGAGGACCAGGAGAACACCAGGTGAGGACCAGGAGAACACCAGGTGAGGACCAGGAGAACACCAGGTGAGGACCAGGTGAGCACCAGGTGAGGACCAGGAGAACACCAGGTGATGTACCAGGTGAACACCAGGAGAACACCAGGTGAGGACCAGGAGAACACCAGGTGAGGACCAGGAGAACACCAGGTGAGGACCAGGAGAACACCAGGTGAGGACCAGGAGAACACCAGGTGAGGACCAGGTGAGCACCAGGTGAGGACCAGGAGAACACCAGGTGATGTACCAGGTGAACACCAGGAGAACACCAGGTGAGGACCAGGAGAACACCAGGTGAGGACCAGGTGAGGACCAGGAGAACACCAGGTGATGTACCAGGTGAACACCAGGAGAACACCAGGTGAGGACCAGGAGAACACCAGGTGAGGACCAGGAGAACACCAGGTGAGGACCAGGTGAGGACCAGGAGAACACCAGGTGAGGACCAGGAGAACACCAGGTGAGGACCAGGAGAACACCAGGTGAGGACCAGGTGAGCACCAGGTGAGGACCAGGAGAACACCAGGTGATGTACCAGGTGAACACCAGGAGAACACCAGGTGAGGACCAGGTGAACACCAGGAGAACACCAGGTGAGGTACCAGGTGAGGTACCAGGTGAACACCAGGAGAACACCAGGTGAGGACCAGGTGAGGACCAGGTGAACACCAGGAGAACACCAGGTGAGGTACCAGGTGAGGACCAGGTGAGGACCAGGTGAGGTACCAGGTGAGGTACCTGCTCCGATGACCTCCTCGATCTGGACGAAGGAGGCGTCGATCTCCTTAGTGAACTCCTTCACGGCCTGGTTTGGATCCTCGTAGGTGAACGGGTCGATGTACACCTTCATCGCTATGGCAACCACATGATGACATCATCGTCAGTTCATAAACAGGAAGTGAAGGAGCCGTCTGATTGGTCGAGGACTCACTCTGTCCCATCTGGTAGTGTCCAATCAGATCAGTCCTCTGAGCCAGCTTCCTCCTCCTGACACACACACACACACACACACACACACACACACACACACACACACACACACACACACACACACACACACACACACACACACACACACACACACACACACACACACACACCAGCGTGAGACTTGTCTTCTATATAAAGACGAGAAACTGTGAGAGTCAGAGATACACAACCGTGTGTGTGTGTGTGTGTGTGTGTGTGTGTGTGTGTGTGTGTGTGTGTGTGTGTGTGTGTGTGTGTGTGTCAGGATGCTCCCTCCCTGCTCTCCTTAACAGAACAATAGAAAACACTGACCTCAGGTTCACACACACACACACACACACACACACACACACACACACACACACACACACACACACACACACACCGGTAGCAGACGGCGGCGGCGGCTAGCAGCAGCAGCGTCGCCATGGCGACGAGGACGGCGGTAACCACGAGGTGAGACTGAGACAGACCTGAGAACCGAAGAGAAACAACCTGTTGACTCCACTCCAGTCTCATGTCAACAACTCCACACACACACATCAGAACCCCAGAACCCAGTAGAACCCCCAGAACCCACTAGAACCCACTAGAACCCAGTAGAACCCCCAGAACCCAGTAGAACCCCCAGAACCCACTAGAACCCCCAGAACCCACTAGAACCCAGTAGAACCCCCAGAACCCACTAGAACCCCCAGAACCCACTAGAACCCAGTAGAACCCCCAGAACCCACTAGAACCCCCCAGAACCCAGTAGAACCCAGTAGAACCCAGTAGAACCGTGGTACCGTCAGGTCCGGTGCTGAAGCTGCGTGCCGGGCTGAAGGTTCCGTACCCGGCCTGGGTTCTGGCTCGGACCTGTACCATGTAGGACGAGGACCGACGCAGCCCGGCCAGAACCAGGAGGGGGGTCCTGCTGGACCGGTACTGCCAGGACCCCGAGTCCAACCCGTCCTGGGGACAGGGACCGGGTCAGAACCCTGTGAGTGTGTGTGTGTGTGTGTGTGAGTGTGTGTGTGTGTGTGAGTGTGTGTGTGTGTGTGTGTGTGTGTGAGTGTGTGTGTGTGTGTGTGTGTGTGTGTGTGTGTGTGTGTGTGTGTGTGTGTGTGTGTGTGTGTGTGTGTGTGTGGTGTGTGTGTGTGTGTGTGTGTGTGTGTGTGTGTGTGTGTGTGTGTGTGTGTGTGTGTGTGGGTGTGTGGTGTGTGTGTGTGTGTGTGTGTGTGTGTGTGTGTGTGTGTGTGTGTGTGTGTGTACCTTGGGTGTGTAGCGGATCTGGTAGTCCAGGATCTGGTTCTGGTCCTGGAGAACCGGGACGTTCCACTCTAGAACCAGGCTGGACTCTGAGGCCTCGGTTCTCCTCAAGCCGGACACTGGAGGAGGGCCTGCTCACACACACACACACACACACACACACACACACACACACAGTCAGGGCCTGAGTGGGCGGGGCTAAAGGAGGCGTGGTGGTGCTGCGGTCTCACCGTCCCGGCTGGTGGTGACGTTGACCCGGTCGGAGGCCGGCTCTGATTGGCTGAGGGCGGAGACGCCGTTCAGGGATTGGACGGTGAAGACGTAGCGGCTGTGTGGGCGGAGCCCCCGGACCTCCACCCGGCGCCGCGCCAGCCGCGCCGCCGGCCGGTACGACACGCCGGCGTCACACGGGGAGCAGCTGGCCAATCCCTGAGCAGGACACAGCCAGGGGGCGGAGTCAGGGCCGATCCGGCTGGACCGGTTCTCCATGGTTCTGTACGGTTGGACCAGTAGAACCGGTTCCAGCCGGGTCACACTGGTTTTGACTGGTCTGACGTGGTTCTGGTTCTGGTTCTGTACCTGGTCCTGGTTACTGTACTTCATCCCTACCGCAAGTCCTTCATCCTTACCGCAGGTCCTTCAACCCTACCGCAACCATACCGAACCGTACCAGAGCGTACCATACTGAACCATACTGAACCATACCAAACCATACCAGAGCGTACCATACTGAACCATACCAAACCATACCAGAGCGTACCATACTGAACCATACCAAACCGTACCAGAGCGTACCATACTGAACCATACTGAACCATACCAAACCATACCAGAGCGTACCATACTGAACCATACCAAACCATACCAGAGCGTACCATACTGAACCATACCAGAGTGAACCATACCAGAGCGTACATACTGAACCATACCAGAGCGTACCATACCAGAGCGTACATACTGAACCATACCAGAGCGTACCATACCAGAGCGTACATACTGAACCATACCAGAGCGTACCATACCAGAGCGTACATACTGAACCATACCAGAGCGTACCATACCGAACCATACCAGAGCGTACCATACCAGAGCGTACATACTGAACCATACCAGAGTGAACCATACCAGAGCGTACATACTGAACCATACCAGAGCGCACCATACTGAACCATACCAGAGCGTACCATACCAGAGCGTACATACTGAACCATACCAGAGCGTACCATACTGAACCATACCAGAGTGAACCATACCAGAGCGTACATACTGAACCATACCAGAGCGTACCATACTGAACCATACCAGAGCGTACCATACTGAACCATACCAAACCATACCAGAGCGTACCATACCGAACCACACCAGAGCGTACCATACTGAACCATACCAGAGCGTACCATACTGAACCATACCAGAGCGTACCATACTGAACCATACCAAACCATACCAGAGCGTACCATACCGAACCACACCAGAGCGTACCATACTGAACCATACCAGAGCGTACCATACTGAACCATACCAGAGCGTACCATACTGAACCATACTGAACCATACTGAACCATACCAGAGCGTACCATACTGAACCATACTGAACCATACCAGAGCGTACCATACCGAACCACACCAGAGCGTACCATACTGAACCATACCAGAGCGTACCATACTGAACCATACCAGAGCGTACCATACTGAACCATACTGAACCATACTGAACCATACCAGAGCGTACCATACTGAACCATACTGAACCATACTGAACCATACCAAACCATACCAGAGCGTACCATACCGAACCACACCAGAGCGTACCATACCGAACCACACCAGAGCGTACCATACTGAACCATACCAGAGCGTACATACTGAACCATACCGAACCACACCAGAGCGTACATACTGAACCATACCAGAGCGTACCATACTGAACCATACTGAACCATACTGAACCATACCAGAGCGTACCATACTGAACCATACTGAACCATACTGAACCATACCAAACCATACCAGAGCGTACCATACCGAACCACACCAGAGCGTACCATACCGAACCACACCAGAGCGTACCATACTGAACCATACCAGAGCGTACATACTGAACCATACCGAACCATACCAGAGCGTACCATACTGAACCATACCAGAGCGTACCATACTGAACCATACTGAACCATACCAGAGCGTACATACTGAACCATACTGAACCATACCAGAGCGTACCATACTGAACCATACCAGAGCGTACCATACTGAACCATACTGAACCATACCAGAGCGTACCATACTGAACCATACTGAACCATACCAGAGCGTACATACTGAACCATACTGAACCATACCAGAGCGTACATACTGAACCATACTGAACCATACCAGAGCGTACCATACTGAACCATACCAGAGCGTACCATACTGAACCATACTGAACCATACCAGAGCGTACATACTGAACCATACTGAACCATACCAGAGCGTACATACTGAACCATACTGAACCATACCAGAGCGTACCATACTGAACCATACCAGAGCGTACCATACTGAACCATACCAGAGCGTACCATACTGAACCATACCAGAGCGTACCATACTGAACCATACCAGAGCGTACATACTGAACCATACTGAACCATACCAGAGCGTACCATACTGAACCATACCAGAGCGTACCATACTGAACCATACCGAACCATACCAGAGCGTACATACTGAACCATACTGAACCATACCAGAGCGTACCATACTGAACCATACCAGAGCGTACCATACTGAACCATACTGAACCATACCAGAGCGTACCATACTGAACCATACTGAACCATACCAGAGCGTACATACTGAACCATACTGAACCATACCAGAGCGTACCATACTGAACCATACCAGAGCGTACCATACTGAACCATACCAGAGCGTACCATACTGAACCATACTGAACCATACCAGAGCGTACATACTGAACCATACTGAACCATACCAGAGCGTACATACTGAACCATACTGAACCATACCAGAGCGTACATACTGAACCATACTGAACCATACCAGAGCGTACCATACTGAACCATACCAGAGCGTACCATACTGAACCATACCAGAGCGTACCATACTGAACCATACCAGAGCGTACCATACTGAACCATACCAGAGCGTACCATACTGAACCATACCAGAGCGTACATACTGAACCATACTGAACCATACCAGAGCGTACCATACTGAACCATACTGAACCATACTGAACCATACCAGAGCGTACCATACTGAACCATACTGAACCATACCAGAGCGTACCATACCGAACCACACCAGAGCGTACCATACTGAACCATACCAGAGCGTACCATACTGAACCATACCAGAGCGTACCATACTGAACCATACTGAACCATACTGAACCATACCAGAGCGTACCATACTGAACCATACTGAACCATACTGAACCATACCAAACCATACCAGAGCGTACCATACCGAACCACACCAGAGCGTACCATACCGAACCACACCAGAGCGTACCATACTGAACCATACCAGAGCGTACATACTGAACCATACCGAACCACACCAGAGCGTACATACTGAACCATACCAGAGCGTACCATACTGAACCATACTGAACCATACTGAACCATACCAGAGCGTACCATACTGAACCATACTGAACCATACTGAACCATACCAAACCATACCAGAGCGTACCATACCGAACCACACCAGAGCGTACCATACCGAACCACACCAGAGCGTACCATACTGAACCATACCAGAGCGTACATACTGAACCATACCGAACCATACCAGAGCGTACATACTGAACCATACTGAACCATACCAGAGCGTACCATACTGAACCATACCAGAGCGTACCATACTGAACCATACTGAACCATACCAGAGCGTACATACTGAACCATACTGAACCATACCAGAGCGTACCATACCTGAACCATAACCCAAGAGCGTACCATACTGAACCATACTGAACCATACCAGAGCGTACATACTGAACCATACTGAACCATACCAGAGCGTACATACTGAACCATACTGAACCATACCAGAGCGTACCATACTGAACCATACTGAACCATACCAGAGCGTACCATACTGAACCATACTGAACCATACCAGAGCGTACATACTGAACCATACTGAACCATACCAGAGCGTACATACTGAACCATACTGAACCATACCAGAGCGTACCATACTGAACCATACCAGAGCGTACATACTGAACCATACTGAACCATACCAGAGCGTACCATACTGAACCATACTGAACCATACCAGAGCGTACATACTGAACCATTACTGAACCATACCAGAGCGTACATACTGAACCATACTGAACCATACCAGAGCGTACCATACTGAACCATACCAGAGCGTACCATACTGAACCATACCAGAGCGTACCATACTGAACCATACCAGAGCGTACCATACTGAACATACCAGAGCGTACATACTGAACCATACTGAACCATACCAGAGCGTACCATACTGAACCATACCAGAGCGTACCATACTGAACCATACCGAACCATACCAGAGCGTACATACTGAACCATACTGAACCATACCAGAGCGTACCATACTGAACCATACCAGAGCGTACCATACTGAACCATACTGAACCATACCAGAGCGTACCATACTGAACCATACTGAACCATACCAGAGCGTACATACTGAACCATACTGAACCATACCAGAGCGTACCATACTGAACCATACCAGAGCGTACCATACTGAACCATACCAGAGCGTACCATACTGAACCATACTGAACCATACCAGAGCGTACATACTGAACCATACTGAACCATACCAGAGCGTACATACTGAACCATACTGAACCATACCAGAGCGTACATACTGAACCATACTGAACCATACCAGAGCGTACCATACTGAACCATACCAGAGCGTACCATACTGAACCATACCAGAGCGTATACTGAACCATACCAGAGCGTACCATACTGAACCATACCAGAGCGTACATACTGAACCATACTGAACCATACCAGAGCGTACCATACTGAACCATACCAGAGCGTACCATACTGAACCATACCAGAGCGTACCATACTGAACCATACTGAAACCATACCAGAGCGTACATACTGAACCATACCAGAGCGGTACCATACTGAACCATACCAGAGCGTACATACTGAACCATACCAGAGCGTACATACTGAACCATACTGAACCATACCAGAGCGTACATACTGAACCATACTGAACCATACCAGAGCGTACGCTCCAGCAGAGGGGCCCTACACGGCACCGTACCTTGTGCGCGGCCGGTCCACAGTGTGAGCACACAGCAGCTGGTAGGTAAGGTCGGCGCGGCCCGCCGGCGGTCCAGCGGCTCGCTCCAGTCCAGGGTCACCGTGGTGTGGTTGGTCTGGGCCACGGGGGAGCGAGGAGCCGACGGAGGGCCTGGCACAGAGCAGGGTCACTCACACCACACACACAGGGGGGGGGGGCTTACGGGGGTGGGGGGGGCGGGGCTTACGGGTGCAGGCGGCGTGCGGCGGGTCGGAGTCCGCGCGGTAGTAACCGGGGGGAACACGTGGCAGTAGGCGGAGCCTGGGACACGAGTGTTGCTATTGG
>NW_027662137.1:0-16764 GCF_963422515.1 Blennius ocellaris
CCGAGAGAAACAGAGAGAAAGAGAGGAAGAGAGGAAGAGAGAGGAAGAGACAGGAAAAGAGAGGAAGAGAGAGAAAGAGAGAAAGAGGAAGAGAGAGAGAGGAAGAGAAAGAGAGAAGAGACAGGAAAAGAGAGGAAGAGAGAGAAAGAGAGAGAAAGAGGAAGAGAGGAAGAGAAAGAGAGCGGAAGAGACAGGAAAAGAGAGGAAGAGAGAGAAAGAGAGAGAAAGAGAGAGAAAGAGGAAGAGAGGAAGAGAAAGAGAGAGGAAGAGACAGGAAAAGAGAGGAAGAGAGAGAAAGAGAGAGGAAGAGAGAGAAAGAGAAAAAGAGGAAGAGAGAGAAAGAGAGAGGAAGAGAGAGAGGAAGAGAGAGAAACAGAGAGAGAAAGAGAGAGGAAGAGAAAGAGAGAGGAAGAGAGAGAAAGAGAGAAAGAGAGAGGAAGAGGAGGAAGAGAGAGGAAGAAGAGAAAGAGAGAGAAAGAGAGAAAGAGAGAGGAAGAGGAGGAAGAGAGAGGAAGAAGAGAAAGAGAGAGAAAGAGAGAGGAAGAGAGGAAGAAGAGGAAGAGAGAGGAAGAGAGAAAGAGAGAGGAAGAAGAAGAAGAGGAAGAAGAGGAAGAGAGAGAAAGAGAGAGGAAGAGAGGAAGAGAGAGAAAGAGAGAGGAAGAGAGGAAGAGGAGGATGAGGAGGATGAAGAACAACGACTCACCCTGACAGTTGAGGCCGTAGAAACCGGAGCACAGGCGTCACAGTGGTCGCCACGGAAACCCGGCTTACAGACGCAGGTTCGAGTCCGGGGGTCGGGCCGGCACGAGTTGTCCACCGTCCCTGCGGCGCTGCACTCACAGTCTGCAGGGGGGGGGGGGGGGGGTTTCCATGGAAACGGCAATGAATGAGTGCATTGAAAAGTGATTAAACACCCCCCCCCCCAGGAGCTAAACACCAACAAGCCTTCAAAATAAAAGCATTTCCAGGTGAATCTGGCCTCCGATTGGCTGAAGCACCACAGTGTGGTTGTGTCCCCCCCCCGGACCAGCAGGGGGCGGCGGGTCTGACAGGCCGGAGCCGATGTGGTTCCACAGCAACTCGTCACATTCCAGAAACTTCTTCACCAAAACTCCCGGATCCACGAGAAACTCCGACTTAATCTGGGAGGTTCTGCTCAGCGCCGCTTTGTTTAGGCTAAACTCCGCTTTTTCTTCTTACCAGGAACTTTAACAACGTTTTTGTCATTTAAAAAGCAGAAACGACACAAAAAAGAAAAGAAAAGAAAAGGGGCTAAGGGTGAGGTGGGGTGGAGGTGGAGGTGAGGTGGTGGAGGTGAGGTGAGGTGGAGGTGAGGTGGAGGTGAGGTGAGGTGGAGGTGAGGTGAGGTGAGGTGAGGTCAGGTGAGGTGAGGTGAGGTGTGGTGAAGTGAGGTGAGGTGAGGTGGAGCTGGAGGTGAGGTGAGGGTGTGGTGAGGTGAGGTGGAGGTGAGGTGAGGTGAAGTGAGGATAAATGAGGTGAGGTGAGGTGGAGGTGGAGGTGAGGTGAGGTGGTGGAGGTGAGGTGAGGTGGAGGTGAGGTGAGGTGAGGTGAGGTGTGGTGAAGTGAGGTGAGGTGGAGGTGAGGTGAGGTGAGGGTGTGGTGAGGTGAGGTGGAGGTGAGGTGAGGTGAGGTGAAGTGAGGATAAATGAGGTGAGGTGAGGTGGAGGTGAGGTGAGGGTGAGGTGTGGTGAAGTGAGGATAAATAAGGTGAGGTGAGGTCAGGTGAGGTCAGGTGAGGTGAGGTGAGGTGAGGTGAGGTGAGGTGTGGTGAAGTGAGGATAAATGAGGTGAGGTGAGGTGAGGTGAGGTGAGGTGAGGTGGAGGTGGAGGTGAGGGTGGAGGTGAGGTGAGGTGAGTGTGAGGTGAGGTCAGGTGAGGTGTGGTGTGAAGTGAGGTGAGGTGAGGTGGAGCTGGAGGTGAGGTGAGGGTGTGGTGAGGTGAGGTGAGGTGAGGTGAGGTGGAGCTGGAGGTGAGGTGAGGGTGTGGTGAGGTGAGGTGGAGGTGAGGTGAGGTGAGGTGAAGTGAGGATAAATGAGGTGAGGTGAGGTGGAGGTGAGGTGAGGTGAGGTGTGGTGAAGTGAGGATAAATAAGGTGAGGTGAGGTCAGGTGAGGTCAGGTGAGGTGAGGTGAGGTGAGGTGAGGTGAGGTGTGGTGAAGTGAGGATAAAATGAGGTGAGGTGAGGTGAGGTGAGGTGAGGTGGAGGTGGAGGTGAGGTGAGGTGAGGTGAGGTGGAGGTGGAGGTGGAGGTGGAGGTGGAGGTGAGGTGAGGTGAGGTGAGGTGAGGTGAGGTGAGGTGAGGTGAGGTGAGGTGAGGTGGAGGTGAGGTGGAGGTGAGGTGAGGTGAGGTGAGGTGAGGATAAATAAGGTGAGGTGAGGTGAGGTGAGGAACTCACTGATGATCTCCCCGGCCGGCTTGGCCTCTCCGTTGGTGGACGGGAATGAGGGGACGGCTGTAAGACCAGAAGAAGAGTTAGTCCTGACTCCTCCCCCTCCTCCAGACTCCTCCCCTCAAGACTCCTCCCACTCCTCCAGACTCCTCCTCCTCCTCCTCCAGACTCCTCCCCCTCCAGACCTCTCCCCCCCTCCTCCAGGACCCCTCCCCCTCTTCCAGAGTCCTCCTCCCCCTCCCCCCGCTCCTCCTCCTCCAGACTCCTCCCACTCCTCCAGTCTCCTCCTCCAGACTCCTCCCACTCCTCAAGTCTCCTCCTCCTCCTCCTCCAGACTCACCGTAACACTCGGGGAAGTTGACGTAGCCGTTGGCACACGAGTCGCAGTTTTCTCCGGTGAAGTTCGGCCGGCAGAAGCATCGACCAGTTAAATCCTCACAAGTTCCGTCAGTGAAGTCTGACTGACAGTCACAGGCTGTGGAGCGGATTAGAGAGATTATAGAGCATCTTCCTCCTCTAATCCAGGTTATAGAGCATCTTCCTCCTCTAATCCAGGTTATAGAGCATCTTCCTCCTCTAATCCAGGTTATAGAGCATCTTCCTCCTCTAACACCAGATTATAGAGCATCTTCCTCCTCCAATCCAGATTATAGAGCATCTTCCTCCTCTAATCCAGGTTATAGAGCATCTTCCTCCTCTAACACCAGATTATAGAGCATCTTCCTCCTCCAATCAGGTTATAGAGCATCTTCCTCCTCTAACACCAGGTTATAGAGCATCTTCCTCCTCTGACACCAGATGATAGAGCATCTTCCTCATCTAACATCAGATTATAGAGCATCTTCCTCCTCTAACATCAGATTATAGAGCATCTTCCTCCTCTAACATCAGATTATAGAGCATCTTCCTCCTCTAACACCAGGTTATAGAGCATCTTCCTCCTCTGACACCAGATGATAGAGCATCTTCCTCCTCTGACACCAGATGATAGAGCATCTTCCTCCTCCAACACCAGATTATAGAGCATCTTCCTCCTCTAACACCAGGTTATAGAGCATCCACCGAGTCTTTTATTTTGAAGGAACTCACGTGAGCAGGCCAGCGGGGAGTCGATGGACTGGTCATGTGACCTGTAGTAGGTGGGGATGCAGCGCTCACAGTTCACTCCGGTGGTGTGATGCTGTGGAGGGATTGGGGGGGGGGGGGGTAGAGAGGGGGGGGGGGGTAGAGAGGGGGGGGGGGGGGGGGGGGTCATGTTGACGTTACCGCAGCAGCGAGCGACAGGGAACCGGCCCGCTGGCTCCGGAACGTTCCGCCTCACCTGACAGTTGAGGCAGACTCCGCCCCCCCGGTGGTGACCGTGGGCGTCCAGGCTGCCCGCGCCGCGCGTCCACCTCGGGGTCGTAGTAACAGTCGAAGGAGTGGCGGGTGGCAGTTTACACGCTGCACACACACACACACACACACACACACACACACCACACACACCACACACACACACACACACACACACACACACACCACACACACACACACACACACACACACACAGGTTTAAAGTGTTAATCCCACCTCTAATCACACGTTTAAATAATAAAAGCTGTACGACTTGAGGAAAATAATCCAGAGGGATTAAACCTCTGCTTCAAACAGTGACTCATCAGATCACGGCTCCCCCTGGTGGAGCGTGACTCCTCCACTCCTCCTCCTCCTCCACTCCTCCTCCTCCTCTTATCTGCCCCTCAGCGCCCGGGAGGCGCCGGCTGAATAAACCAGCGCTCCCTTATCCGCGGCAGCCTGATTAGCGCCGGCGGGTTTTTAATAAAGACGCTTTCCAGAACTAGAAGTATCAGGCCCGACCTCCAGTGACCTCCAGTGACCTCCAGTGACCTCCAGTGACCTCTAGTGACCTCCAGTGGCGGTAAATATATCCTCGCTGCGATAAGACGGAGGAACTCAGACGACTACGTCATTTCGACTCTGAGAACCTCTGAGAACCTCTGAGAACGTCTGAGAACGTCTGAGAACCTCTGAGAACGTCTGAGAACGCCTGAGAACCTCTGAGAACCTCTGAGAACGTCTGAGAACCTCTGAGAACGTCTGAGAACGCTCTGAGAACCTCTGAGAACCTCTGAGAACCTCTGAGAACGTCTGAGAACGTCTGAGAACGTCTGAGAACGCCTGAGAACCTCTGAGAACTTCTGAGAACGTCTGAGAACGCCTGAGAACGCCCTGAGAACCTCTGAGAACCTCTGAGAACCTCTGAGAACGTCTGAGAACGCCTGAGAACGTCTGAGAACGCACCTGAGAACCTCTGAGAACCTCTGAGAATGTCTGAGAACCTCTGAGAACTTCTGAGAACGTCTGAGAACGTCTGAGAACGTCTGAGAACCTCTGAGAATGTCTGAGAACCTCTGAGAACTTCTGAGAACGTCTGAGAACCTCTGAGAACGTCTGAGAACGTCTGAGAACGCCTGAGAACCTCTGAGAACCTCTGAGAACCTCTGAGAACGTCTGAGAACGTCTGAGAACGTCTTGAGAACGCTCCTGAGAACCTCTGAGAACCTCTGAGAATGTCTGAGAACCTCTGAGAACTTCTGAGAACGTCTGAGAACGCCTGAGAACCTCTGAGAACCTCTGAGAACGCTGAGAACCTCTGAGAACATCTGAGAAACATCTGAGAACCTCTGAGAAACTTCTGAGAATGTCTGAGAACCTCTGAGAACCTCTGAGAACGTCTGAGAACCTCTGAGAACTTCTGAGAACCTCTGAGAACCTCTGAGAACATCTGAGAACCTCTGAGAACCTCTGAGAACCTCTGAGAACGTCTGAGAACGTCTGAGAACGTCTGAGAACCTCTGAGAACCTCTGAGAACGTCTGAGAACGTCTGAGAACCTCTGAGAACCTCTGAGAACGTCTGAGAACGTCTGAGAACGTCTGAGAACATCTGAGAACCTCTGAGAACCTCTGAGAACGTCTGAGAACGTCTGAGAACGTCTGAGAACGTCTGAGATCCTCTGAGAACATCTGAGAACGTCTGTAGTACTTCCTCTCGTGGCGCCATGTGCCAGAGCAGAGCTGCCTGATTGTGGGAGGAGTCAAAGGGGGAGGAGCCTACCTTGATTGTGATTGGCTGAACCCCCGATGACATCACATAGGGTCCCGATTGGCTGCTTGGAGCAACCACACTTTTTAAAAGAGAGAGAGAGAGGACTCACGTTCACACTCATTGGCGCTGTAGGTCGTGGCCGGTTTCCACCGGTAACTGGTTGTATCCGGGGCACACTGGTCACCATGACACGCCGCAGGTGTTGTGCTGACAGTCGCACTGCAGCCTGTTGGACCAAGGACAGTTTCAGGAATTCACGTCGTCACACTAAAAGTCAAGAGAGTCTTTTATCGGCGGGTGTTTGTGGAGAAACGTCGTGTGAACTCTGCGGAGAAGTTCACATTCCTGCTCTCCGACCGGAGAAAACAAAAGAGTGAAAAGGACAGAAGGGAGGTGGAAATAGAGCCTGAGCAACAATGAAAGAGTTAATCTTTCTGCTCCACCGACGGAGGCTAATCGGATTAGTCTGTAAACCTGGGGCCTGTGGAGTGTGGCCAAAACACAGCAGGGGGGGGGGGTAACCTCTTTATGCTATTCTCTCCTCTCAGGGCTCTGGGGGGGCGGGGGGGAGGGAGGGGGGAGGAGGGGGGAGGGGGGGGGGGGGGGGGGCGACAGAATCCACAGGAAACATTCTGCTACAGACCTTTTAT
Organism: Blennius ocellaris; assembly: GCF_963422515.1. NCBI lineage: Eukaryota > Metazoa > Chordata > Actinopteri > Blenniiformes > Blenniidae > Blennius > Blennius ocellaris. The sequence goes on from NW_027662137.1 coordinate 6,171, forward strand.
AGGGTTAAACCACCTGAACCCAAACAACCACAACGATGGGCCATAGACCTATAGAACTAGAAGCTACTGACGCTAGGCAGTAGAAGCTACTGACGCTAGCAGCAGGGCCATAGAGCTATAGAACTAGAAGCTACTGACGCTAGCAGTAGAAGCTACTGACGCTAGCAGCAGGGCCATAGACCTATAGAACTAGAAGCTACTGACGCTAGCAGTAGAAGCTACTGACGCTAGCAGCAGGGCCATAGACCTATAGAACTAGAAGCTACTGACAGCTAGCAGCCTGGAGGAGCAGGGCCATAGACCTATAGAACTAGAAGCTACTGAACGCTAGCAGTAGAAGCTACTGACGCCTAGCAGCAGGGCCATAGAGCTATAGAACTAGAAGCTACTGACGCTAGCAGTAGAAGCTACTGACGCTAGCAGCAGGGCCATAGACCTATAGAACTAGAAGCTACTGACGCTAGCAGTAGAAGCTACTGACGCTAGCAGCAGGGCCATAGACCTATAGAACTAGAAGCTACTGACGCTAGCAGCTGGAGGAGCAGGGCCATAGACCTATAGAACTAGGAAGCTACTGACGCTAGCAGTAGAAGCTACTGACGCTAGCAGCAGGGCCATAGACCTATAGAAACTAGAAGCTACTGACGCTAGCAGTAGAAGCTACTGACGCTAGCAGCAGGGCCATAGAACCTATAGAACTAGAAGCTACTGACGCTAGCAGTAGAAGCTACTGATGCTAGCAGCTGGAGGAGCAGGGCCATAGACCTATAGAACTAGAAGCTACTGACGCTAGCAGTAGAAGCTACTGACGCTAGCAGCAGGGCCATAGACTATAGAACTAGAATCAACTGACGCTAGCAGTAGAAGCTACTGACGCTAGCAGCAGGGCCATAGACCTATAGAACTAGAAGCTACTGACGCTAGCAGTAGAAGCTACTGACGCTAGCAGCAGGGCCATAGACCTATAGAACTAGAAGCTACTGACGCTAGCAGTAGAAGCTACTGATGCTAGCAGCTGGAGGAGCAGGGCCATAGACCTACAGAACTAGAGTTACTGACATTAGCAGCAGGAGCATAGACCTACAGAACTAGAAGCTACTGACGCTAGCAGCTGGAGGAGCAGGGCCATAGACCTACAGAACTAGAGTTACTGACATTAGCAGCAGGAGCATAGACCTATAGAACTAGAAGCTACTGACGCCAGCAGTAGCCTATAGAACTACTTTTTCTGCATGTTTGGTGTGTTTGTTGAGTCACAGCACCCCCAGAGGCCTGGCAGGTGAACTGCAGCCCTGAAGCCAAAACTGTTAAAGAAAAAAAACAAAACAAACGATAACGTGACTTCTGTTCCAGCTCGCCCCCCCCCCCACCCAGATCATCGCCCCCCCCACAGCGTGTTTGACTCATTCCTCCCTGGAAATCGGCTCCATTCAAGCGTCTCCAGGAACAATGGAGGGTTTCCATCACTTCCTGGTTCGTGTCGCCGGCGGACCTGCAGCTTCCTGCCTCACCTACATTAAACTTGTTATCGCCAAGAAAGAGAACTTCACGCTTCGGCAACACGTGAAACTAGAGCTACGCTCGGTAGAACGCGGACCTCGGCCAACGCCACCGTGGTTGGTCACCATGGAAACCAACGGATCACCAGGTCATTGGATCCACCGCTTCCCATCCACCGTCCGTCACCGTGGTCGTTTGAGTCGCTTCGTGTTTTCACCGTTTGACACATTTTACTATTTTCCCGTGTGACCCCCCCCAACCTCCACCCTGACCTTTGACCCCCGACCGATAACCAGGGCGATGACGTCACTGCATCATGTGACACGTCAGGAGAGAGGGAATTGAGAGCTGAACATTTTGGTGCTGGTTTGACGTCGGTGGGATGAAAACTGACCGTGTTATGATGAAGAAACGGTTGTTTTTTAACCTTTACGTGACCTTGCAATTCAAGGACATGCACATCTGGAGCGCCTGACGTACTACAGGCGCTCCAGATGATTTTATGTCTCTCAGATGTTGTCTTGGACCCGTTCAGACGCATCAAAACACTTGTTATTCTGGAAACGTTTTCAAAAATCATGTTTGTTGACTCGCCAACGGCAGAAAACAATATATATTAAAATCACCAATGTGGTGAAAATAAACAGATAAAACTCAGCGAGTTTCCACGTAGAAATTCTCACGAACCAAAATCCCAGTGAACGACGATCCAACAAATAAGAACTGAATAAAAAACTTTTTAAAAAGTTTTCACGTTGGGCCACTAGTGGGTGCTGTTGTACTAAAAACAGACACTAAACTAAACTGAAACCACAGAAGAAGAATTACTGATTTTTGCAGCGTTTCCATCGACTCCTGAACGTTTTCAGAAAGTTGAGTTTTCGCCCCGTCTCCATGGAGACGGAGGCTCCTGACGCCAAAACACAACCAAAGTCCCCCGTCGTCCCCTGAACTCTGGAACCTCCGTGCTGCTGAAGAACCACAGCAGCAGGTGGAGAACGTCCAGGTTCTCCTGCTGCACCGGACTGACTTCCTGTCCCCCCCCCTCCGCTGGAACGTCTCCAATCACACCGTCCTCGTCTCACCCAGCTTTAATCTCTCGTGATCTTTGGCAGGGCGCCAGGAGACGTCTGATGATCAGTGGAGTCGACATCCTGAACGAGGGAACGCCCCCCCCCCCACCCCCCTCCCCCACCCCCCCGGGGGGGGTTACAGGAATGAAGCACGCTCATCGTATGGAAATTAATTGGCCCCGATATTAAATCTAAATCTGCTGCACTGGGACTGGATGCTGGAATTCCACCGCAGGTGTTTCTACTGGAGGTGTGGAGAGGAAAACGTGAGGAAAAAACTCCTGGGGGGGTTTGAGAACATGATATTCAGTTACTTATGTGTTTTATTGTTTTATGTGATTCAACATCTGGGCGTAAGGACCGGGCTGCACCTCTGTCGGAGTTCATTCTTTAGGAGTTCGTTCACGATGCAGGAAAGCCAGTAAATTCTCATGTCGTGTCGCTTTAAGAAGACTTGTGTGAGAATCTATAGGTCACCTGAACCAGGAACATCTGGTTCACCTGAACCAGATGTTCCTGGCCTGTCGTCCACATGAGGCGGTTTCAGAAGCGTGAAAACTGTTTCGTTTTTTTTTCAACACGGGTCCAAGAGTGGGGAAATTCTAAAACCCCGGCAAAGTTGATCATCTGTGGTAAAAAAGATGATGTAATCCCCCCCCCACCTCCCTCCCCCCACCGCGATCCGTGATGTCATCAAATAACCACAACAATCAAGGACGACGAGCTAGAAGCTACTGACGCTAGCAGGAGGAGCGGGGCCACAGACCTATAGAACTAGAAGCTACTGATGCTAGCAGCAGGAGGAGCGGGGTCATAGACCTATAGAACTAGAAGCTACTGATGCTAGCAGTAGGAGGAGCAGGGCCATAGACCTATAGAACTAGAAGCTACTGACGCTAGCAGTAGGAGGAGCAGGGCCATAGACGTATAGAACTAGAAGCTACGGATGCTAGCAGCAGGAGGAGCAGGACCATAGACGTATAGAACTAGAAGCTACTGATGCTAGCAGCAGGAGGAGCGGGGCCATAGACGTATAGAACTAGAAGCTACTGACGCTAGCAGCAGGAGGAGCGGGGCCATAGACGTATAGAACTAGAAGCTACTGATGCTAGCAGCAGGAGGAGCGGGACCATAGACATATAGAACTAGAAGCTACTAGGAGCGGGGCCATAGAAACGCGGTGGAGGGATTTCTGCAGCTCCATCAGGTTTTATGAGTGCGTTGAGTGTTTGAGCTCGTTGTGACAGAACCTGTGGAAACATGCAGCGCCATGAGATTCCTCTCATCCGTCAGCTCCCATCATTCCCAGTGACACCGGAACGTTCCCTCCATCCCACCTCGGGGGGGGGGGGGGGGGGGGGGGGGGGGGGGTTTCATCACGTCCCGCTCTTCCCCGCGGCATTCCATTCCACACCAGAGCATTCCCATCCACACGATCCCAATCCCATCGCTGGGAATTCCAATCCAGCCCGGAACATTCCATCTCGGAGGGTTCTTCCATCCCATAATGATCCGTTCAGTCCCACAGCATTCCATTCCACACCAGAGCATTCCTTCCCTTCGCTGGGAATTACAGTCCATCACAACGCATTCCGTTCTCATCCGCTCCCGCCAGAATCCAGATTATAGAGCATCTTCCTCCTCTAACACCAGATTATAGAGCATCTTCCTCCTCTGACACCAGATTATAGAGCATCTTCCTCCTCTGACATCAGATTATAGAGCATCTTCCTCCTCTGACACCAGATTATAGAGCATCTTCCTCCTCTAACACCAGATTATAGAGCATCTTCCTCCTCTAACATCAGATTATAGAGCATCTTCCTCCTCTAACACCAGATTATAGAGCATCTTCCTCCTCTAACACCAGATTATAGAGCATCTTCCTCCTCTAACACCAGATTATAGAGCATCTTCCTCCTCTAACACCAGATTATAGAGCATCTTCCTCCTCTAACACCAGATTATAGAGCATCTTCCTCCTCTAACACCAGATTATAGAGCATCTTCCTCCTCTAACACCAGATTATAGAGCATCTTCCTCCTCTGACATCAGATTATAGAGCATCTTCCTCCTCTAACACCAGATTATAGAGCATCTTCCTCCTCTAACACCAGATTATAGAGCATCTTCCTCCTCTAACACCAGATTATAGAGCATCTTCCTCCTCTAACACCAGATTATAGAGCATCTTCCTCCTCTAACACCAGATTATAGAGCATATTCCTCCTCTAACACCAGATTATAGAGCATCTTCCTCTAACACCAGATTATAGAGCATCTTCCTCTAACACCAGATTATAGAGCATCTTCCTCCTCTAACACCAGATTATAGAGCATCTTCCTCTAACACCAGATTATAGAGCATCTTCCTCCTCTAACACCAGATTATAGAGCATCTTCCTCCTCTAACACCAGATTATAGAGCATCTTCCTCTAACACCAGATTATAGAGCATCTTCCTCCTCTAACACCAGATTATAGAGCATCTTCCTCCTCTAACACCAGATTATAGAGCATCTTCCTCCTCTGACATCAGATTATAGAGCATCTTCCTCCTCTGACACCAGATTATAGAGCATCTTCATCCTCTAACACCAGATTATAGAGCATCTTCCTCCTCTAACACCAGATTATAGAGCACCTTCCTCCTCTAACACCAGATTATGGAGCATCTTCCTCCTCTAACACCAGATTATAGAGCATCTTCCTCCTCCAACACCAGATTATAGAGCATCTTCATCCTCTAACACCAGATTATAGAGCATCTTCCTCCTCTAACACCAGATTATGGAGCATCTTCCTCCTCTAACATCAGATTATAGAGCATCTTCCTCCTCTAACACCAGATTATAGAGCATCTTCATCCTCTAACACCAGATTATAGAGCATCTTCCTCTAACACCAGATTATAGAGCATCTTCCTCCTCTAACACCAGATTATAGAGCATCTTCCTCCTCTAACACCAGATTATGGAGCATCCCTCCATCCCTCGTTCAGTTTGTTCTGTTCGGCTCCATTTGGATTCACTTTGCTGCTTCACCTTCGGTTCAGGATCACGACCAACATCTGCTCTATCCATCAGAGCGGTGTGTGTGTGTGTGTGTGTGTGTGTGTGTGTGTGTGTGTGTGTGTGTGTGTGTGTTGGGACGGATCCAGAAAACAGACTTTTCCCATCAGCGTTGGAATAAAAAGTAAAGAAAAGGAGGAAGGAACTGCAGTTAAAGTTTGTAAAAACTCCTTGAAGCCGACGAGAAGAAAACTTCTTCCAACTGAACGACGTGTATTTCAGTTCTATATAGATATGTATGAAGTATATGTATGTATGGTGTATATATATATATTTATACAGCTGCATTATGTCATTCTGAGGGTATAGTTTACAGTCAGACACGATCCAGACACACTTTGTTTGAAGCTGCTGCAGATTGATGAGGGAGCCGGAAAAAAAGAACATTCAATAAAAAGATCACGTGGAAATCAAAAAGTGTCTCGGAGAGAATCTGACTGTTTGTCTTTGCTGAAGATTAACGAGACGTTTCAGCGGTGGAAGAACGATTAACGTGGAAAATAAAGTAAATGAAGTGACGTGAAGCTTTTTCAAACTGTTTGTTTCACTAATGGAGCCACGAAGCGTCGCAGGAGAACCGGAGATGTTCAGACTGACGAGGAAATAATCCCTCCTGACGTCAGCCGGCTGACCACGTCACTAGTTCCCTGTGTCGTCATGGAAACGCACCACAAGGACTTGGCCCTCATGGAAACACGGTGAATCGGTGTCATTCTGACCGCCGCCGTCATGGAAACACTTCTCGTGTTGTCACCTTCTTTCGTCACGACAACCTTCATGTTGTAGCGCTCAGTCGTCATGGAAACGTGACGGTCTCTCAGTCGTCACGGAAACGTGACGGTCACTCAGTCGTCATGGAAACGTGGCGGTCACTCAGTCGTCATGGAAACGTGACGGCCTCTCACTCGTCATGGAAACGTGACGGTCACTCAGTCGTCATGGAAACGTGACGGTCACTCAGTCGTCATGGAAACGTGACGGTCACTCAGTCGTCATGGAAACGTGGCGGTCACTCAGTCGTCATGGAATTGTGAAGGTCTCTCAGTCGTCATGGAAACGTGACGGTCACTCAGTCGTCATGGAAACGTGACGGTCACTCAGTCGTCATGGAAACGTGGCGGTCACTCAGTCGTCATGGAAACGTGACGGTCACTCAGTCGTCATGGAATTGTGAAGGTCTCTCAGTCGTCATGGAAACGTGACGATCTTTATGTTGTCATGCTCAGTCGTCATGGAATCCTTCCGGCTGTTGCGGGTAACTAAGTACAACTAACCAGCTCCACTAGTTTGAAGGCTGGAAAAAAATCATCCCTCCTTCCTCTCCCTCTGTCATCCCTCCTTCCTCTCCCTCATCCCTCCTTCCTCTCCCTCTGTCATCCCTCCTTCCTCTCCCTCATCCCTCCTTCCTCCTCCCTCATCCCTCCTTCCTCCTCCCTCATTCACCCACAACATGAAAGACGAGAACATCAGACCTCCTCCGTCTCTTTAGTGTCACTGAACCGACGATCAGTCGGGAAACTCAAACCTGAGTACGTGTGTGGACACGCAGCAGGTGTGTGTGTGTGTGTAGATATATAGTGCAGTGCCTCACACACGGTGGATTTAACGAGGTAATGATGTCTTATTGTGAAAACCACAGCCTGCAGCTGAACACGGCAGGAAGGAGCTGCGCTGGTCTGAAGATCCTGGCTGAGCCGCCGTCTGTAATCACAAGGCTGAAGGACAGGAAGTGGCGACGCCAGGCTAGAGCTACACTCGGTAGAGCGTAGACTTTCACCAACGCCAGCTAGAGCTACACTCGGTAGAGCAAAGACTTTCACCAACGCCAGCTAGAGCTACACTCGGTAGAGCACCAGCTAGAGCTACACTCGGTAGAGCGTAGACTTTCACCAACGTCAGCTAGAGCTACACTCGGTAGAGCGCCAGCTAGAGCTACACTCGGTAGAGCGTAGACTTTCACCAACGCCAGCTAGAGCTACACTCGGTAGAGCACCAGCTAGAGCTACACTCGGTAGAGCGAAGACTTTCACCAACATCAGCGAGAGCTACACTCGGTAGAGCACCAGCTAGAGCTACACTCGGTAGAGCGTAGACTTTCACCAACGCCAGCTAGAGCTACACTCGGTAGAGCGTAGACTTTCACCAACGTCAGCTAGAGCTACACTCGGTAGAGCGTAGACTTTCACCAACGTCAGCTAGAGCTACACTCGGTAGAGCACCAGCTAGAGCTACACTCGGTAGAGCGTAGACTTTCACCAACGTCAGCTAGAGCTACACTCGGTAGAGCGTAGACTTTCACCAACATCAGCGAGAGCTACACTCGGTAGAGCGCCAGCTAGAGCTACACTCGGTAGAGCGTAGACTTTCACCAACGTCAGCTAGAGCTACACTCGGTAGAGCACCAGCTAGAGCTACACTTGGTAGAGCGTAGACTTTCACCAACGCCAGCTAGAGCTACACTCGGTAGAGCGCAGACTTTCACCAACGCCAGCTAGAGCTACACTCGGTAGAGCGTAGACTTTCACCAACGTCAGCTAGAGCTACACTCGGTAGAGCAAAGACTTTCACCAACGCCAGCTAGAGCTACACTCGGTAGAGCCCAAACTTCACCAATGCCAACATGAAAAACGTGAGCGACGTTAGCATTGGCCACACACAGGGATTAGCATTAGCCCTGGAATGTCCGCGGTTGCAGACGCGCCGTCTGATTGGTCAGATCCCGGTGGACACGCCCCCTTCCTCCCCCCTCCCCCCTTCCTCCCCCCTCCCCCCTCCTCCCCCCCTCCCCCCTCCCGGGGTCACACAGCAGCAGGAGGCGGTTCCTCACGTCGGCTTCAGATTCTAACGACGACCTCAACACTTGCCCAACGGCTCGTGCGGAGGCGTTTTGTTTACTTTTTTTTTCCTCTTTATATTTTTAGTAAATGTCAGGCTTCTCCCTCTCTTTTCATCCTCCCATCCTCGCATGTCGGGACAAATGATGGCGTCCAATCTGCATCGCAGGTATGCGGGTGGAGGTCACCCTGAGGAGGCGCTGCGGGCGGGGAATCCTGCAACACACTCCCAGTGTGTGTGTGTGTGTGTGTGTGTGTGTGTGTGTGTGTGTGTGTGTGTCCATACACGTAACCTACTTGTAGGGGTCGTTGGGGTCGTGGGCGTTGCAGGCCTCGGCGTGTCCGTTACACACACAGCGTCCTCCGATGCTGATGTCCTTGATGCTGTAGTAATACTGTTCAAACAACAAACGTTTCAACACTTTCAACAACCAGCCGAGTTCATTCAAGTCCTCAAAACTGTTTTTTCCACCCCGAGGGGGCTTGTCACGGCTCGTGTGAGGAAAGAGAAACCGAAGCCGTCGCACAACCGCCGAGGCGCTATCCGACCCAACAAGTGTGATATTCGTATATTTCTCATTTGGAGTTTTGTGACGAGGAACAATCTCAGACTGGGTCAAACAGACCGGGGGAGAACGAGAAGAGGAGTTTGGCTGTTGAACTCGCAGGCCACGCCCCCTCACGACAGGCCACGCCCCCTCGCGGCGGGTCACGCCCCCTCACATTTCCGTGAAGCAGCGTTTTAACTTTTCAACCGCCCGGCTTGCTTCGGTAATTAAAAGAGAAAGTTTGCGTCGGAGCCGCCGTGTCGGTCGGGTTGAGACTGCAGGATCCACGCGATGCCTTCGGGGGCATCGCGTAAATCCGCCCTCTGACATGTTAACGAGCCGCGTTTCTGCCTCGACATACTTCGGCACGCCTCAAAAGTTTTTTTTACGCTGAAAGTTAAAAACCAAAACATCAAAGCAGGAGCAGAAACATTCATGTTGCGATCGTATACGACCATTAATGTTTGTTTTTTGAACTACAACCTGTTTCAGAGGTTAATTGTATATTTTGAACGCCGTCCTGTTCAAAATGTGAAACGTATATTTGTATGCACTGTACAAAAGTATCTTCATTTATATGTGCATAAGGAAGTAGGTGATCTAGAGCTGGATGTTCTACATAAAAGTCTCAAAATAAAGAAAAGCAGAAGTAGAAACTCGAGGGTGTTGCTATAAGAGAGAGGAGCGGTGAGGCTGCAGCGGCTCTCACCCTGCGTGTGACGGTAGGGTCGCGCAGCGCCTTGCCCATGAGGTGGCCCAGCAGCGTGTTGGTCCTCAGGAAGCGCAGCTTGATGTTGGTGGCCTTGGTGAAGTCCCGGAGCACCGGCGAGTACGAGAAGTTCATGGCCCCCGGCCGCCCGTTGACCAGCGACACCACCACCTGGACAGCAAGGCAAGTCAGCACAAGGAGCGGCGGCGGCGGCGCGGCGGCAGGGCGGCAGGGCGGGACGGCGGGGTGGCCGGCGGTTAGGGACCGACCCCCCCCCCCCAGCCGCTCCGCCCACAAACGCTCCACCGGTAAAGAATTCATCCAATCAGAACGCAGGAACACATTATTCATTATTGTTAATGTCGTATAGGAGAAGAGCAGCAATACTGAGAGAACCTGTAGGGGGCGGTGGAGAGGAGGAGGAGGAGAAGGAGGAGGAGATGGAGGAGAAGAGGAAGGAGGAGAAGAAGGAGGAGAAGGAGAAGAAGGAGAAGATGAAGGAGAAGAGGAAGGAGAGAAGAAGGAGGAGAAGGAGAAGAAGGAGAAGATGAAGGAGAAGAGGAAGGAGGAGAAGGAGAAGAAGGAGAAGATGAAGGAGAAGGAGAAGAAGGAGAAGATGAAGGAGAAGAGGAAGGAGGAGAAGAAGGAGGAGAAGGAGAAGAAGGAGAAGATGAAGGAGAAGAGGAAGGAGGAGAAGGAGAAGAGGAGAAGATGAAGGAGAAGAGGAAGGAGGAGAAGAAGGAGAAGGACAAGAAGAAGAAGGAGGAGGAGAAGAAGGAGAAGAAGAAGGAGAAGGACAAGAAGAAGAAGAAGGAGGAGAAGAAGGAGAAGGACAAGAAGAAGAAGGAGGAGGAGATG
>NW_027662136.1:0-22500 GCF_963422515.1 Blennius ocellaris
GCGAGGAGACGAGGACGAATGGAGGACGAAGCGTCTTCTGCTTCCTCAAACATGTTCCAGACGGGGTCACCGATGGCAGAACCACCTTCTGTGTCTTCTTCATCAATCACTGGGTTTGAAATGACCATGATGATGAAATCTGGTTCAATTCAGCCTCTTCGTGGTCAAAACTCTGATCCTCCATAATGTAAACACAACTTGGGCGTGTGCACAACTCGTGATGTCACTCTGTTATTGTCAGAAGCTCCGCCCAGCAGAGGAAATAGCGCCGTTTAGCGGCTATTTTCTCTCAGATTGTCGTGTTTTAACATTTGACCTTCAGCCAGTTAGCAGGAAAACGTTCTAGAAGAGACACCAGAGGGTTCTGGAGGTGGAACCTTCATTTCACTGGGACTTTAAGATGAGGCTTAATGATAATATTCTTTAGCAGTTAGCAGTTAGCCCAATAAAGACGGTGGTATTGACTTTACCTCCAGTAGAGATGAATCCCACTCAGTTCTCGCTCCACTGTTGAGACGGCGGCGTCTCTTTTAGTGTCTCCAGCTTCCTGCTCACTGTCTGACTGGCTCCAGCTTCCTGCTCACTGTCTGACTGGCTGCGAGCTGCAGCAGGAAGTAGTGGACTGCAACAACAATACTGCTCAGGTGTGAGCATAGAGCTATGAACATAGATGGAAGAACAAAAACAGTGCAACTAAATGAACAGAAAATGAACACAAAGTAGACAAACTCATGTCAAACGTACACATTTTACTCAGGGTTACACTTGTTTTTAGTTAATTACATTTAATTCATATAGTTTTTATTAAATTAAATGTATTTCATGTAGTTTTTATTTAATTACATTTAATGTAATTCATATTGTTTTTGTTTAATCACATTTAAATTTAATTCATATAGATTTAATTTAATTTATGTAAATTTTATATTTAATTTAATTTAATTTTTGTATAAACATTTTTTTTTACAAATATATACTTAAATTGTATCAGACAACTCCGTTTTAATGTAAAAACTGAAAGTTTTACAGACGAATATTTGAAGTCTCTTTTCTTCGCGTATTTATTGGAACAAACCAACGACAAAAATCTAATGAAGCAAATTTTAACGCAAAACAGACGCGTTTTTGTTTCGACTCTAGCCACGCTACTATAGCTACACTACTATAGCAATGCTACTATAGCTACACTACTATAGCAATGCTACTATAGCAATGCTACTATAGCTACACTACTATAGCAATGCTACTATAGCTACACTACTATAGCAATGCTACTATAGCAATGCTACTATAGCTACACTACTATAGCAATGCTACTATAGCAATGCTACTATATCTATGCTACTATAGCTACACTACTATAGCTATGCTACTATAGCAATGCTACTATAGCTATGCTACTATAGCAATGCTACTATAGCTACACTACTATAGCTATGCTACTATAGCAATGCTACTATAGCAATGCTACTATATCTATGCTACTATAGCAATGCTACTATAGCTACACTACTATAGCAATGCTACTATAGCTACACTACTATAGCAATGCTACTATAGCAATGCTACTATATCTATGCTACTATATCTACACTACTATAGCTATGCTACTATAGCAATGCTACTATAGCAATGCTACTATAGCTACACTACTATAGCAATGCTACTATAGCAATGCTACTATAGCAATGCTACTATATCTATGCTACTATAGCAATGCTACTATAGCAATGCTACTATAGCTACACTACTATAGCAATGCTACTATAGCAATGCTACTATAGCAATTCTACTATAGGTACGCTACTATAGCTACACTACTATAGCTACGCTACTATAGCAATGCTACACAAGCTTCTTTTTTGGCATTTTAAATAAGTTAAAACCAGTTTAAAACACGAGCTTCGCCGCCGAAACGCCCGTCTTTGGTTCCGATGTTGTGTTTGTTGCCCGTCGTGCGTTGCCGTGACCCCGCCCCTTGTCCTTGGCTCCGCCCACAGTCCACGTCGGCCCCGAGCTGCTCCACACCTACTCCAGGTTCTACAAGTCCGACGTCCTGCTGCTGATCGTCCGTCTGGCCGTGCTGACCGCCGTCACGCTCACCGTCCCCGTCGTGCTTTTCCCCGTAAGTACCCCCCTCCCCCCCCTCCCCCCCTCCGAGGCGACATGGGATTAACCCCGCCCCCTCCCCCCCCTGCAGATCCGCACCTCGGTCAACCACCTGCTGTGCCCCACCAAGGACTTCAGCTGGGTCCGCCACACCGTCATCACCATGGTGCTGCTGGCCGGCACCAACGCCCTCGTCATCTTCGTCCCCACCATCAGAGATATCTTCGGCTTCATCGGTAAGCCCCGCCCCCTCCCCCTCCTCCTCCTCCCCCCTCCCCCGCAAAGCAATGAACGTGTGTGACCGACTTGCCGCCTTTCCTCCGTCCGCCAGGCGCCTCCGCTGCCGCCATGCTCATCTTCATCCTGCCCTCCGCCTTCTACATCAAGCTGGTCAAGAAGGAGTCCATGAAGTCGGTGCAGAAGATCGGGGTGAGCCGCCGCTCCGTCACGCCTCCGCCTCTTTTCTTATTGTTATTGTAGCTAAGCTCCGCCCCCTCCTCCCTCCCCCCCCCCCCCCCCTACAGGCCACCGCCTTCCTGGTGTGCGGCATCATCGTGATGACGGGCAGCATGACGCTCATCATCCTGGACTGGATCCACAACGCCACCTCCGCCGCCGCCGCCGCCGCCTCCGCCACCGCCTCCGCCACTAGCGGCGGCGGCCACTAGAGGGCCTCGCCGCCAAAACTCGCCTCGACTTTCCCGAGAAGGACTTTGCCATTCCAAGAGAATGTATTGAAAACTGTGTACAGTATCTCCTAACGAGACCACCATGCTGGTGTTTCACCTCCCGTTTCTCTTTTTAGTCCGTTTATTTTTTATTGTTTTTAACCGTTTTACCGCCGGTCGTTACGGTTGAGCTGGAAAGAAAAACAACAACAACAAAACCAACACTGTCGCGCGGCGAGGAGTCGAGAAACGCAGCGAGCGCTCAGGTACATTGTGAAAAAAAAGTGTGGCTGCGAAACTCCGGCGGCGCCGCGCCGCCACCGTACGGCTCCTCCCCCCCTTTTTTTTGTTTTTTAAGTTTGCTTTGCCAAAAATGTATTTGTAAAGCCTCTTTGTATATTGAAAGAAAGCACTTACCGTTAGCACACTGCTCAGTTTTTTTCGCGGGCGAGGTTTTTTTTCCCCGCCGCGCCACCGCCTGCTCAGTATTTGCTCCGAGCGGCGGGGAAGGGGGCGGAGCCTGGAGACAGGCCACGCCCCCTCATCTCCAACTGTACCTACTCTCTGACCTGCTGAAGATCCCGCCGGCGTGCGGCGGCGGCGACACTACTGCTTCGAGCCTCCCGAGGGGGAACTTGACATTTTTTTTCTTTATGGGAGAAACTTTTTGAAATTTGACCACATGCAGTGGTTGTTGTCATATAACCTGTTACACTTGCAAATAGAAACATGCGATACTTTTAAAAAAAGAAGAAGAAACTAGAAGTCAGATGCGCTTTTAAACACCGACAGCCAAACGGAGTGGGCGGGGGAGGGGCATCGCAATACTGTGAGTGTTTTTAAAACGTACGGTTGTGCAGTTTTTTTTTTGTGCATTTTTAAAAAGTTTCACGAAGAGCCCGTCGCCAGACGGCGCCGAGCTTCCCGACACGTTTATTGTCCCACCGTCTATTTATGGAAGAGCGTGGAAACCAGTGTAATTTAATCTATTTTACTATATTTATATAATATTGTATGTATATATACATATGTACATATATATCTATTGAGTTCAACTGTGTACATACGCTTTGTGGTTTTTTTTTTTTTTTGTTGTTTTTGTTAATGTTTCACGACGTTGCATTGGAGCTGTAAAACAAAAACTAGAAGTCGCTGACGCTGATGTTCAGACTGGAAATCAGTGCGGGAGCTTGTGTTACACGCCCCCCCCCACCCCCCCTCCTCACCCCCCACCCCCCCCTCCTCCTCCCTCCCCCCTCCCCCACCCCGAACAAAACCCCAGCATCAGCAAGAACAAGTTGGAGAACGTCAAGCACCTCAGGAGCGACGGGGGCGCCGCCCGCCAGTGTTACACTCTTGTTTCAATGAAACACTGTACATCCTGTAATTATTGTCGAAATTAAAAATCTGACGTAACCTGCGACTCGCCGCCTCTCGTCGTTTTACTCGTCTGTCGCCGTGGAAACGGGAGTCTTCCACCATAACGATATGGTTTCTTTGAAGGGGGAAAAAAAAAAAAAAAACCCAAAGCAAACAGCTGCTCCCTAGTGGCCCAACGTGAGAACTACACTGTTTTGTAAACAGTCTGTCGCCGTGGAAACGGGAGGGAAAAAAAGGCAGTTTTTTCTGCAATATTCGTCGTTTTACTCGTCTGTCGCCGTGGAAACGGGAGGTAAAAAAGGGCAGTTTTTCTGCAATATGGCCGGAGTCTTCTATCATAACGATAACACTTTGCAAAAAACAAACACACACAAACAGCAGCACCCCCTAGTGGCCCTACGTGAGAACTACACTGTTTTGTAAACAGTCTGTCGCCGTGGAAACGGGAGGTAAAAAAAGGCAGTTTTTTCTGCAATATTCGTCGTTTTACTCGTCTGTCGCCGTGGAAACGGGAGCCTTCCACCATAACGATATGGCTTCTTTGAAGGGGGAAAAAATTATAACCCCAAAACAAACAGCAGCCCCCTAGTGGCCCAACGTGAGAACTACACCATTTTCTGAATTTCTATATCAATGGACGTTTTCAAAAACCTTTTTTTACAGTATCCACGATTGATTCTTCAAAGTTCAATTTCACACTGATGGACATCAGTGATTATTTATTCATATAGTATTTAAGCTTATGGAAATACTTAAAAGGTTGTAAGTAGAAACTAATGTAATTCATAGATGGTCTCAACATTTCAACACTTTTCCTCCACACACCGGAAAAAAATAAAAATAAAAGCCTGACGCCACCTTGTGGCCGTGAAGCTGCAACGTCCTTTTTATATATATAAATAAAATTACCGTATTTATTTTGCCCAAATGTTGATTTGAGCATGAATTTCATCAAGAAATTTGAATATTCATGTCAATTATGGGAAAAAATCAATAAAAATGTCATCTCTTTCATCTCCTAGTAAATAATGAATTTTAATAATGAACTTTATTGTGAAACTGATGTGAATCAGGTCAAATCAATCATATCGACAGCTGCAACGTCCTTTATATATATATAAAAATAAAATTACCGTATTTTGTCCAATTTTATCTCAAGATAAATTTGAATATGAATGTCAATTGTGGAAGAATTCTTTTTTTTAACATGGAAAAAGAAAACATTTCTTTCATGTCTTAAATAATGAATATTAATGAACTTTATTGTGAAACTGACTAAACGACAGACTCTTTAGGAAGCAGCTACTTTATTTCACTACTTTCTGGATACTTTGCACAGTTCCTGTTCACACATCCACATTTATTACAGATTCGGGCGGAGGGGGGGGGTGGTGGAGGAGGGGGCGGAGCCTGTTCCACCAGGTCAACCCCAGGCCCCCCCACCCCTCCTCCTCCTCCCCCCGCCAAGACCTTCACTTTATACACTCCGCCCCCGCTCGGCCCGAGGTCCAATCAGAGCCGGGATACAATCGCACCAATCAGACAGTCCATGAAGGCGACGGAGGCGGATCTTCTTCAGCTGATTTACAGCGCCGCCCTGGGAGAGGCTCTCCAGCACACGACGTGGCCCCGCCCACATTGGCCCCGCCCACCGCGCTCGTCTATGCAAAATAAAGGGCTCTTTGCATTTTTTTTCTTTTTTTCCTTTTTCCTGATTGGGTCCATCTTTTCTAACAAAATATGAAAATCTATAGAAAAAATCTGTCAAGAAAAGGTAGATATCAAAAAAAAAAAAAAAAAAAAAAGAGGAGGAGGAGGAGGAGGAAAAACTCTGGCTCTCCGTCGTCGTTCAGCTCGGAGGCCCGATTCCAGCGAGAGGAAATTGCACTTGAGCAGCTGAGTGGGGGGGGTGGGGGTGGGGGTGAGGGTGAGGGTGGGGGTGGGGGTGAGGGGGGGTGGGGGGTGGGGGTGGGGTCTCATTTCTTGCGGGCGTGTTTGTACTTGTCCACGTACGCCTTCACCAGGTTGGCCACCTTGCCGGAGTTCACCTCGCCGCTCTTACTGTGACACACCTGGGAACACACAGGAAGGACACGTCAACCTCCTTTCAAAATAAGACGTCTTCAATTCAGACACTTTCTGCGGTAGAAACTGTTTGTTCTTTTTTTTTTTTACATTTTGTTTGCATTCCAACACTGATTTTTCACAAATCGTCTGATCTGAGAGGCAAAACTCAGCGAAATGAAGTAAAACAAAGAATAGAATGAAAAATATAATAAAACTACAAAATAATAAAAACTACATTAAAAATTATAAACAACAAAATAGATTAAAATTGTGAATAATGGGTGAGGAAGAGAGAAAGAAAGAGAAAGAAAGAGATAAAGGAAAAGAGAGAGACAGAGAGAAAAAAAATGAGAAAGAGATCAAAAAAGACGAAGAAAAAGAGAGAAAGGAAGAGAGAGAGAGAAAGAAAGAGAGAAAGAGAAAGAAAGAGAAAGAGCCACATCAGAAATGACATTTATTATAATCTCGCCTTCCATTAGAACAGATTAATCATAAAATCTATAAATAGATTCTATAATTTTCTATATGATCAGAGACCTGCAGGTCACCAGAGGGCCACCGGGGGCGCCGCTCACCTTCTCCACCGCCTTGCGGACGATCTCCTTGTACTCGTCCTTGCTGATCTCCTTCCTCTGGTAGTACGGCTTGATGGCCGTCTTCACCTCGTTGATCGCCTTGTCCTGGATCTGCTGCTTCTGGAGCGCACACACAGTGTGTGTGTGTGTGTGTGAGTGTGTGTACCTTGTCCACAGCAGTGTGTGTGTGTGTGTGTGTGTACCTTGTCCACAGCAGTGTGTGTGTGTGTGTGTGTGAGTGTGTGTACCTTGTCCAGAGCAGTGTGTGTGTGAGTGTGTGTGTATACCTTGTCCAGAGCACTGTGTGTGTGTGTGTGTGTGTATACCTTGTCCAGAGCAGTGTGTGTGTGTACCTCATCCAGAGCAGTGTGTGAGTGAGTGTGTGTGTACCTCATCCAGAGCAGTGTGTGTGTGTGTGTACCTCATCCAGAGCTGTGTGTGTGTGAGTGTGTGTACCTTGTCCAGAGCAGTGTGTGTGAGTGTGTGTATACCTTGTCCAGAGCAGTGTGTGTGTGTGTGTGTGTGTGTGTGCATATCTTGTCCAGAGCACTGTGTGTGTGTGTGTGTGTACCTCATCTAGAGCAGTGTGTGAGTGAGTGTGTGTGTACCTCATCCAGAGCTGTGTGTGTGTGTGTGTGTGTGTATCTCATCCAGAGCAGTGTGTGTGTGTGTGTACCTCGTCCAGAGCAGTGTGTGTGTGTGTGTGTACCTCGTCCAGAGCAGTGTGTGTGTGTATCTCATCCAGAGCAGTGTGTGTGTGTGTGTGTGTGTGTGTGTGTGTGTGTGTGTGTGTACCTCATCCAGAGCAGTGTGTGTGTGTGTACCTCATCCAGAGCAGTGTGTGTGTGTGTGTGTGTGTGTGTGTGTGTGTGTGTGTGTGTGTACCTCATCCAGAGCAGTGTGTGTGTGTATCTCATCCAGAGCAGTGTGTGTGTGTGTGTGTGTGTGTGTGTGTGTGTGTGTGTGTGTGTGTACCTCATCCAGAGCAGTGTGTGTGTGTGTAACTCATCCAGAGCAGTGTGTGTGTGTATCTCATCCAGAGCAGTGTGTGTGTGTGTGTGTGTACCTCATCCAGAGCAGTGTGTGTGTGTGTGTGTGTACCTCATCCAGAGCAGTGTGTGTGTGTATCTCATCCAGAGCAGTGTGTGTGTGTGTGTACCTTCTCCTTCTTGGAGCTGTCAGCCTGGGTTCTACCGTACTGGGTGGTGGAGGACGGCAGTGCCTGGGTGGCGGTTGGGGGGGCGGAGCCTTGGCTCACCGCCGCCACCAGGACCTTGGTGGGCGTGGGGAGCAGGCTGGGTTTCCCATAAGCCACCATGGTGCTCGCCATCTAGCAGAGGCAGAGGGTGAGGAAACAGACCCGTGACACCCTCCCCCTCCCCTCCCCTCCCCCGTCAGTACCTGTGCCGTGTGGTTGTCCGGCTGGGACGCCGCCGTCAGGCCGCCCTGCTGCATGGGCGGCGGCGGCGGGGGAGGGGGCGGGAGGCCCTGGGCGGCGGCGGCGGGCACCTGCAGCAGCGGCACGGCGGGGTGGAGGTGCAGCGGGACCTGGGGGGGCATGGCGTAGGGGGCGGCGGGCGGCAGGCTGACCGGCAGGGCGGCGCCGCGGGGGCCCGGCAGGGGGTAGTGCAGCACGCTCAGCTGGGGGGCCACCAGGTTCATGGCCGGCGCCGGGGCGTTGCCCGGGACGACCAGGGGCGGAGCCTCGCTCTTCGGGGGGTCTGGAACGAGGGAGGACACCATTTAGAAAGAACAAAACGGAAAGTTCATTCTGAGCGTTTCTGGAGAAGCGACGCAAATAATTAGCAGCTTAAATAATAAAATCTCAACATTTTTCTCAAAATATGAAAAATATCCAACTGTTTGTATTTTAACGTCGAATTTCCTCGACGTGAAAAACCTGAACAACCAGCGATTTTTATTAACGCAGTCGTGGAAACACTTCCTCCTGTTTCTTCACGGTAGAGCTATAGAGCTGTGAAGGTAGAGCTGTAAGTCTGTGAGGGTAGAGCTATAGATGTGTGACGGTAGAGCTATAGATCTGTGACTGTAGAGCTATAGATCTGTGAAGGTAGAGCTATAGATGTGTGACGGTAGAGCTATAGATGTGTGACGGTAGAGCTATAGATCTGTGACGGTAGAGCTATAGATGTGTGACGGTAGAGCTATAGATCTGTGAAGGTAGAGCTATAGATCTGCGACAGTAGAGCTGTAGCTCTGCGACGGTAGAGCTATAGAACTGCGACAGTAGAGCTGTAGATCTGTGACGTATAGCTATAGAACTGTGAGGGTAGAGCTATAGATGTGTGAGGGTAGAGCTATAGATGTGTGAGGGTAGAGCTATAGATGTGTGAGGGTAGAGCTATAGATGTGTGAGGGTAGAGCTATAGATCTGCGACAGTAAAGCTGTAGATCTGTGACGGTAGAGCTATAATCTAACTCTACATGCTGTAAATCTCAGCCTTGGTCCTGAACGTCATTCAGTCTAAAGCCTCAGACAAACGGTTCTAATCGTGTCGCTCCAAGCAGCCAATCAGAATCAAACCCTCTACAGTGTCATCAGGGGTTCAGCCAATCACAGTCAAGGTCGGTAGACCTTCCAGAACAACCCGTCACCAGAGACCCTGAGGTCCGTGAAGCCGTCAGAACCAGGAAGATAGAACCTTCAGGAGAAGGACACTGACCTGCCGCCGCCGCCGGCTCCTCCTCCGGTCGGTTCCAGCTGCCGCCCCCCCCCCTCTCCCTCTTAGAGTAGTAGTCCTGGACGTCGGCGGGCAGCGTCCTCCTCACCGCCCAGCTGGAGGCGGAGGACCAGCCCGAGCGGTCCAGCATGGACTCGCTGGACTCCGACTCTTTCCTCCGCCCGCCGCCCCGGTTCTCGTTGAAGCGGCTGTAGGCGTCGTTCCCTGAATTGGCGGCCGTACCTGAGAAGTTGTTCCGGGGCCAGCGGCTGTCGCCCATTTCCTCCTGTTGGCTGTAGAAGCTGCGGGTGCCGCCGCCCCGCCCCCCGCCCCGGCCGGGGTCAAAGCCCCCGCGGCCCCCCCGCCCCCCTCGGTTCCCGCCACGGTCTTCCCAGCGCGAGCTGCCCAAGTCCCGGCTCCGTGGCTCCGGTTCCGCCCGAGTCTTCTCCGTGACCCAGTCGGGGTTCTCCGACCAGCCCTGGCGTTCGGGGGAACCCTCCGGGGGGGCGCCGTTCTCAAAGCGGCCGGCGCCTCCCTGGAACCTCCGCCCCTCGCCGGCGGACCCCCCGCCGGGCCCCGACCTCCAGCCGCCCCAGCGCTCTTTCCTCTGAGGGGAGTGCTCCCTGGACGTGGGCCGCTCGGGGCTGGAGCCTCGCCGGTGCGATCTGGACCGGGAGCGGGACCTGGACCGGGAGCGACTCCTGGACCGCCGCCGCCTCCGCTCACGACTGCGATCCCTCCTGGGGTGGTCCCTCTCCCCGTCCCGGTCCCGCTCCCTGTCTCGGCTGCGAGCCCGCGAGGACCGTCTGGACGGCGGGCTGCCGTCTCGCTCTCTGGACCGCGAGCGCGAGTGTCTGGACGAGTCTCGCCTCGAGTCCTTCTTGGGCGACCAGGTGGAGGTGGGCGAGTGGAAGCGAGAGCGCCGGGGCTTTCCGTTCTTCCTCTCTTGGCTTCTGTCTCGGTCCCGTTGGACCTTGGCGCCCTCTTCGTCCTTGGCGCCCCCTTCCTCCGTCTTGGTACCCTCCTCCTCCTCCTTGGCGTCCCGGATTTCAGAGGCAGGCGCCGCAGGTTCCGCGGCGGTCGGCGGAGCGTTCTCGCCCGGCGTGTCCAAACTGGGATTGTCCTCCTGCTCGCTGGCCGGCGAACTACAGTCCATGGGGACGATGCTCGTGTCGTCCTTGGTGGCGGCGCTCTCGTCTCGGACGCCGTCCTCGCAGCTCTCCGCCCCCGACGGCTCCCCGGAGTCCGGCGTTTTCGCGTCCGGAACCTCCGACCGTTTCGGTTCCGCGCCCGCGACGTTCTCCTCGGACTCCGCCGGCGAGGACGAACCGGCCGGCTCCACCTTCTCGGCCGATCCGGCGACTTCGTGTTTCTCGTTGGCGTCTTGCGAATCTTCACAGACGTCCATGTTGGAATCCTGGTCGTCACGCTGTGCAGACGGAGGCTCTTCAGGAGCGGCGGGACTCGTCGGATCCTCGGACTCCTCGGCAGGAGAAGCTGGACTAGGAGGCTCCACCTCCTCCTCCTCCTCTTTCTCTTCCTCCTCCTCCTTCTCTTCCTCCTCCTCCTCCTCTTCTTTCTGACTCTGGGGCGCCTCGGAGGAGGACGGGGGGCTCGGGGGAGGTGAGCCCGACCGGTAGGAAACCTCGTCGTCGTCAGATTTCTCTTCTCGTTTGTCGTCGTTGGATTGTTCCTGAGCTTCATCGCTGTCCGGCGCCACGTCGTTCACCGCCGCCGCCGCCCCGTCCTCCTCGGCAGAGTTGCTCTCGTCGCCTTCGTCTCTCTCGCTTCCTTCGGCGTCAGACTGCTGCGGTTCTCCGGCGTTCAGGTGGAGCTCCTGCTGATCCTTCTCCTCCTCCTTCTCCTCTTTGTCGTCACTTTTAACACCCTCCTCCTCCTCCTCCTCTTCCTCTACCTCTTCTTCGCTTGCCGCTTGACTGCTGACAACCCCGCGGGCGCGCTTTTTCCTCGCCGGAGCTTTCCGTTTCCCGCCGGCCTTCCGGTTTGTGACCCGTTTGCCCTTCCTCTTGGCGGGAACCTGAGAGGTCCTGCCGGACCGACCGGCGGACGAGTCGGAGTCGGACACGCTGGACTGTGGCGGCGGCGGCGGCGAGGCGGCGTCGGACGCCGGCGCCTCTTCCTGGCTTTTGTTTCGCACGGACCGTCTGGCCGGCCGGGACTCGGCCTCTTTGGTGGGAGCTTTGGAGGCGGAGCCTCGGCCTCCTCGCTTCTCGCCTCCTTTGGGACACGTGACGGCGCAGACCACGCCCTCAAACACTGCGGGACACAAACAGGCTGCCGTGAAACGACCACACAGAAAATCTGTCCCGTCAGTCCTACCGACAGGAAGCAGCATCTTGACATGAAACACCGGGGAGGTGGAGGGTTTGTCTTTTCTATTTTCTCGGCTCACCGACAGACTAAGACAAATTTGTGGACAATATCTGGATAAAGGCCTTTGGTGTGTAATTTATCGTGTTTGATCTTTGAGTTCAGCTCACGAAAGGCCTTTGGTGTGTAATTTATCGTGTTTGATCCTTGATTCAGCTCACGAAAGGCCTTTGGTGTGTAATTTATCGTCTTTGATCTCTTTGAGTTCAGCTTACGAAAAACAGGAGCAAAAAAAACTAAATTGTTCAGACACATGTTTTAACACAAAACCCCCAAAACAGTTTCTACAATTTGCCGGGTGAGTTCGGTTGGACCGACGCCCCCTGCTGGCCGGGTTCTGGACCACAAACAAACACACAGAACTTCAAAGCTCAGCCTTACTTTCAATTCAAAGAAATGCTGGATTATTCCAACAAAAAAACCAAACATTAGCTTTAAAGCTGTTTTCTGTTTGTTTAAATGTTACGATCAACCTGAGGCGTCGTGAAAAACCCAACCGACGTTTCAAGGCTAAGTTTTTCAGTCATCTTAAGGAAACGTAAGCGGGAGCTTCAAAGGGAGGTCTGGGAAGACGGGACTCATAACGGGGGACTCACCGAAATGGCTCGGGCCAAACGATGGGCTGGGGGGAAATGGAGATGAGATGAGTCCAAATGGAAATGGACCGTGGTTCCAACTAGTCCCAGAGAAGTTCTGCCTGCAAAGCAGCACAGTGGCAGAACAACCGTCAGGAGTTTCCCCGAGCGACGCCACGAGTCCTGCAGCCACACTTCTACCCCGGTTCAAACAAAAATGAGTTGGAATGGTCACAAATGAGGCGCAGAGTTTGACCCCGGGTCTGCCGGGAGGCGTGGCTACCTGGAGGCGCCGCCGCCGGCGGGGACGGGGGCGGCGGCGGGGGAGAGCCACGGACAGCGTTGAGCCTGAGGTTTGCACCGCGGGAATCCAGTGTCGTACGGAACTTCTTCTGTCAGCCAGACGGGATCCGGCCTGCAGGACGACGGCAAAGACGGACGTCAACTCGTCCTCCGTTTCTAAACTAGAGACACTTTCTCTGCACCCGTCCTCTGAGCTGGAGAGACATGTCCTCTATCACCCCCCCCCCCCCCCCAAACACCTCTTTATTATATCTCCCTTAATTTAGCTTTATTTATTTTATTTTCTCCCTTAAATTAAAAAAAAAAAATGTTTTCTATTTTTTTTATCTCCCTTAATCTTTTTCAATTATTTATTTTCTTATCTCCCTTAATTTATTATTTATTTTCTTATCTCCCTCAATTTATTTACATTTTCTCATTTAAATAATTATTTTATTTTCATCCATAAATTTTTATTTTTATTTTATTCTCACCCTTAATTTATTTATCACATTTATTTATTTCAAATCACCCTAAATGTATCTTTTTTATTGATTTATTTATTTTCTTATCTCTCTGAATCAATTTATTTTCTCATCTTCCATTTATTTATCCATCAATTTTTAATTTCCCCTCTTAATCTATTTTTTTAATTTTATTTTCTCCCTGGATTTATGCATTTATCCATTCTTTATCTCTTAATTTATTTATGTATTTTTTTATTTTATTGTATTTTATTTTATAAACCGAGTGACTCGGTTTATTTGATTATTTTTACACGGTTGTTTCACACCGTGTGTTTATAAATGTTCAAAATATTCCACAAATAAAAGTTTGGGTGGAAAAAACCCCAACAAAGATAACAACATAATGTGAACGTAATGTAACGTAAACATAACACAACATGTCATAACGTGTCATAAAATACTGTGTCGTAACATAACGTGTCATAACATAACATAACATGTCGTAACATAACATGTCGTAACGTGTCATAACATAACATGTCGTAACGTGTCATAACATAACGTGTCATAACATAACATGTCATAACGTGTCATAACAACATGTCATAACGTGTCATAACACAACATGCTATAACGTGTCGTAACACAACGTGTCGTAACACAACGTGTCGTAACACAACGTGTCGTAACACAACGTGTCGTAACACAACGTGTCGTAACACAACGTGTCGTAACACAACGTGTCGTAACACAACGTGTCGTAACACAACGTGTCGTAACACAACGTGTCGTAACACAACGTGTCGTAACACAACGTGTCGTAACACAACGTGTCGTAACACAACGTGTCGTAACACAACGTGTCGTAACACAACGTGTCGTAACACAACGTGTCGTAACACAACGTGTCGTAACACAACGTGTCGTAACACAACGTGTCGTAACACAACGTGTCGTAACACAACGTGTCGTAACACAACGTGTCGTAACATAACGTGTCGTAACATAACGTGTCGTAACATAACGTGTCGTAACACAACGTGTCGTAACACAACGTGTCGTAACACAACGTGTCGTAACATAACGTGTCGTAACATAACGTGTCGTAACATAACGTGTCATAACATAACGTGTCATAACACAACATGTCATAACACAACATGTCATAGCGTGTCATAACATGACGTGTCATAACGTATCATAACAGAACATGTCGTAACGTAACGTAACATAACAAAAGATAACATGACGGTAACTTACACTTCCTGTGTGGAGGACATCAAAGAGCGGCGAGGGGGCGGAGCCAGGCTGCAGCAGTCGGTTCCTCTCACCTTCCATTAAAAGACACGTTCAGTAAAAGACAATGAGGAGTTTTGAAAGAGGCTTTGAAAGAAACGTGACGTCAGACCTTCTTCCTGCTCAGTGCAGCGGGATCCTCGTCGTGACCTGGAGGGACGGAGAGACAAGTTAGCGTGTCGCCGAGACGGAGACGGTGAGACGGAGACGTTTGGACACACATTTCCTGACGAGTCCTTTCGTCTTGGAGTCGGTCGTCCTCGACGCCTTCTGCCGCCTCGACCTCCTCGTGGCTTTGATCCTAAAATAGAAACACAACAAACTGACCACGGTGAAAAAAAACACACAACCCCGGTTTACAAAAAGCGTCCCGAATGAGGAAACTCACTTGAGACAGACTTTGTGTTCGGGGGTTCTGCAGCAGCAGGTCTCGGCGTCGGTTGGAGGCGGAGTCTTCCTCACCAGAACCTGCAGGCAGAACCATGAAACACCGTCTCACTTCGTTATACGTCGTTATATTATATATAGAAGCCAAGATTTTATAGCGATTCCTCCAATTCAGACACAAAAATCTCTTCATTTCAGTCAATATGAGCCTTTATCAGGTTGGTTGTTGCTGTAAAATATCTTAAATTCACAAAACGACGCGTGTTAAACTGAGGAATCTTTAATGTGCAAGAAAAACAAAGTGATTCTTTTTGTCATTTAATGAAGGAAAAACTGTAAATTGCAGGCGAAGAATCTTGAGATCCGACGGAAAAGTGAGCAAAGTCAACAAGGTGGAAAACATGGAGGCAGCAAACGAGTGTTGGAAAGGAGTGCAGGGAGAACGAGAGCAGGGAGAACGAGAGCGGAGAGAACGAGTTCAGGGAGAACGAGAGCAGGGAGAACGAGCGCGGGGAGAACGAGCGCGGGGAGAACGAGCGCGGGGAGAACGAGAGTGGGGAGAACGAGAGCGGGGAGAACGAGAGCGGGGAGAACGAGTGCGGGGAGAACGAGAGCGGAGAGAACGAGTGCAGGGAGAACGAGTGCAGGGAGAACGAGAGCGGGGAGAACGAGAGCGGGGAGAACGAGAGCGGGGAGAACGAGAGCGGGGAGAACGAGAGCGGGGAGAACGAGTGCAGGGAGAACGAGTGCAGGGAGAACGAGAGCAGGGAGAACGAGTGCAGGGAGAACGAGAGCAGGGAGAACGAGCGCAGGGAGAACGAGCGCAGGGAGAACGAGAGCAGAGAGAACGAGCGCAGAGAGAACGAGAGCAGAGAGAACGAGCGCAGAGAGAACGAGAGCAGAGAGAACGAGAGCAGAGAGAACGAGAGCAGAGAGAACGAGTGCAGGGAGAACGAGTGCAGGGAGAACGAGTGCAGGGAGAACGAGTGCAGAGAGAACGAGCTCCTGACGACAGACGTCTCGTTTTCACTTGATGTGGTTTATTTAGACAAGGAGCTTTGAAGAAAAAGCTTTGATCTTCTGATGCCTGCTTAGTTTTTGTTAACTATATATATTGAATGTCAAACAATTGAATTTGATCTATTTTTAGTGTTTCACGGACTCTTTCACGTTTAGAATGACAGGAAGTGGCTGATCTAGCGGTTTATTGCTCACTAGCGCCGCCATCAGGTGGATTTTCGTGAGGCAGGAGCTTCTTTTTGAAACTATTCCCGTAAAGTGAGCTCCTCCAGATCAAACCCACCTGCACACAGCTGGTGTCGCCGTCCCACCTGTAGACCTTACTGAAGGGCCGCCGGTCCACCGGACAGGAAGTGGCCATCTGCAGACCGCAAACAAAACAAGACGGGCGTCAGAAACGGCGGCCGCCATCTTGGATTAAAAAAAAGAGATCAAAGCGGAGGCGTGACCTCGGCCCAGGTGAGGAGGCAGCGCAGGCAGAAGACGTGGCAGCAGCTGTCGGGCATGGCGAGCTCGCCGCCGCGCAGGACGCCGAGGCAGATGGGACACCGCTCTGCCTCCGCGGCGTCCGGCGGGTCGCCGCCGCCTGGGGGGGGGGGAAACCAGATCAGTGTCTACGCCGGACGGCGACATGGGAAGACGTGGGGGGGGGGAGGGGCAAAGGTCCTCACCGCTTCCAGCTCCGGTCATGTCTGGACCCGTCCCGGCTGGACCCGTCCCGTCTGGACCCGATCACCACGGCAACACGGCGGGAACAATGAAGCTTCACATGGAATAAACAACAACAGTCAATAACCTGCAACACTGATATTAATCGGTTCACATCAACCAGTTCACATCAACCGGTTCAAGTCAACCGGTTCACATTAGCCGGTTCACATTAACCGGTTCACATTAGCCGGTTCACATTAGCCGGTTCACATTAGCCGGTTCACATTAGCCGGTTCACATTAGCCGGTTCACATTAGCCGGTTCACATTAACCGGTTCACATTAACCAGTTCAAATCAGCCAGTTCAAATCAGCCGGTTCACATTAACCGGTTCACATTAACCGGTTCACATTAACCGGTTCACATTAACCGGTTCACATTAGCCGGTTCACATCAGCCGGTTCACATTAACCAGTTCAAATCAGCCAGTTCAAATCAGCCAGTTCAAATCAGCCAGTTCAAATCAGCCAGTTCACATTAACCGGTTCACATTAACCGGTTCACATTAACCGGTTCAACCACTTCATATTAACCAGTTCACATTAACCAGTTAAACCAGTTCACATTAACCAGTTAAACCAGAGTTTCATCAAAACTAGCTCGTACGTTGAGACGTGACTTTTTTTCCATACGAATCTTTCAGTTTAGAGGAAATTCAGACGTTTTCATCTCGTGTTCTCGGCGCCGCAACGAAGAAGACGACCTCCGTTGTCACGGCGACGACACAAACACTGGAAACGAGGCAAGTGAGGCGAACGAGTTGGTTTTTTGTAACGGAACCGAAACGCTGGAACGGACAGTTGGATTAGTTTTCTTTGTACGGTGGCTGTCAAAATAAAAGTCCCAGGAGACGACGACGTATAAACGACTCAACCCAGACAGGAAGTGACCTCCGTCAACGGGGACCGACGACGCCGCCGACCTGCAGGGACGCCGCCGCGCCGCCGAAACGTAGTTTAACTGAAGTTTGGTGGAAAAGGAGAAAAGTCGGGCTGCGTCAAGTCGACCAGAACCAGAAGTTCTGGAAGATGACCGACTGCTCAAGCGCTGGAAAGCAGAGGTGAAAAGTCCGTTACCGTGGCGATCAGCCATGTTGCACCTAAAAGAAAAGAAAACACGCAGGACGCCAGTGGTGCCAGATGTGCTGCTGCTGCAGGAATCAATGAAACCAGCGATTCTGAGCTCTCGGGTTAAAGGCTTGCCTTCGTCTTTTTATGTGATTTTCAGGTTTGATTTGCGGCCGGAAGGGAAACTTCTAGACGCTTCTCTGCTTCGGAACCTCGATCCAGTGATCAGATCCTCCCACAGCTGGTGCAAAGCCTCGAAAGGACACATGTGGTGCAGATGTGCATCGAGCACAGAAGTGATTTACAACTTTCTGCTGCGTGTTTTCTGACAGATGAGCTGCGGCGTCCAGGCTGAACTCTCCTGCACGAGCTGCAGTCAGACTGGACGACAACTTTCTGGGTTTCTCACGACACGGAGGCTCCAGATCGACTCGTTTCTATCTAAACGATCTGCTCAGCTGCAGCTCCTCAACCCCGCATCTCTGGGCTCTTACACTACCCCCCCCCCCCCCCCCCCGGCGGAGGACTGAACTCTCGTGCGGTTTGTTTTGCAGCTCCGGCCTGCGGGGGGACAGAATTAGCTCCGACGCGATGCTAACGTGGCCGTTGTCGGGGGTTAGCAGGGCCGCTAACGACGCGGCTAAGCCCCGCGGCCGGCCTCCCGCCGCCCGCCCCGCCGCCGTGCCCCGCCGCGGCCCCGCGGCCGAAACGAGGCCAAATATGAAACAAGTCCGTCCCGCGGCGGCTCCACTGAAGGTCACAAGTTAGCTCGCGGTTAGCTCGGGATGCTAACAACAGCACCTGCTTTGCGCCGCTCGCCGCGTTGCGCGTCGGGGACGCGTCCCGACTCACCGCGGCCCGCTCGTCTCTCCTCGTCTGTCCTCCGACGGGGGCGGTGTTCCGGGGCTCCCGCTACCGAGTGGCGGCGAAACGCGCCGTGTGGGAAGAGTTTGGGGCCGAAGACGGAGCGCAGCTTTCATAAAGTCTCCGCCACATGTCGCGCAGTCTGGACGCGAGCTGCAGCAGCCGGAGCCCCCTAGCGGCGCCGCCGAGAACTGCGGGGGGGGATTTATTTATTTATTTATTAAATGTTTTTAACAAAGACGTGCAGAGCAACAGGTGGAGCAGCGACACGAAACGTCACGTTTTAAGGGCTTTTACTGCCACAAAACACACAAAACGTCATCGAGTTACTAATCCGTTCATTGTGACGTCATGCAATGGGCCACTGCTCCCCGATGTGTGCATTTTACTCTCGTGAAAACAATGAAACACACCAGAATAATGCACTTTTAAATAAACAAGACTGAAGACAGTCTCATCCTACTGTATCAGAAAAGTTTGACAAACTTTAGAAGTGACTGATCACGATGATCGATGATGGAGGGAAAGTTTTGTACAGGGCATATTTTTGACGTTTTTAAGGAATGTATCTGTAAACGGTTCGCCGAATCGTTAACAAAAGCCAAAGCAACGTATTCCCGGGTGTTTGTGTCCAGTCTCCCAATCAAATACTGTCTATAATTTAAAAAAAAACTTAAACCCTTTTCTTCAATAAACAAATGTGACATTATTGTGACTAGAATGACCTTTTATTAATAAAAAACACCAAAAAGATCACCGTTTGTTTCAAATATTTCATTTTTCTCTCCCTCCTTTATCCATTTTGCTCTCGACCTGATTATTATACATTTCATATAATTCTTGTGATGACAACACCAGAGTGTATTTAAATCTTTATTAATCAAAGTTTCTTTCCTTTCTTGATGTTTTCTTAATTAACCATTTATCTATTTCTGTATTATTTTATATGTATAAACAGCAGAACAATAAAATCCGGATGCATGGAGGAGTGGGGAATAAGTATAATTACTTATTTAATAACCAGTGAATTTAAGCATGTTAGGATTATTATATTGAGACTCGTTACGTGATGAAAAGGTAGAAATAAATTCCAGATATTTGTTTTAATAATCATATGTGCAATATAGGATCAATACAATAACACATAATCACAATTATGGAAGAATATGTTTACGTTTTCTGTGTTGTCAATATATTATTAATATTTATTTAAGTAAATCGTCAACAGTGGGTTTCATTTCTACTTTTTGTGTCGATGTTTGATATTATGCATCGCAGCGGATGATTTGAAATTCGCTCCAAATCCCGCCAAGCTGATCTCGCGAGACTTCGGGTGCCGGCAGCCGGATGTGACATGACGTCACAGGAAGCGCCCGTGTTGTTGTGCCGGAGTCCTGAAAACAGTAACGCGTTAATCAAACTGTGTAAAAAAAGATCAGTGAAACCAGCGTTTTGATGAATAATAATATTTGTTTTTTTACTTGGTCGCGTTTATTACGATTTTTGATGAGATTCAGTGATTCTGTGGCGAAAGTGTCGAGAGGAAACAAACAGCGGGAAGGTTTTGAGCGACGGACCGGAAGATAAACAACTTCACCAAAAGTAAGTTCTGGTCGATCTGTGACGTTTCGAGTTCCGATAAATCGATATTGTGGTTTTGTTTCGTCTGTAACTCAACTATTTATAATGCGCTTTAAGCAGCCGCAGCGGAGACAAAGTGCTATACATTGAAATAAAAATATAAGAGGCAAAATATAAAGACAATAAAAAAAAGTTAAAGCAATAAAAACAGTAAGATGGTAAAACAATAAACAAAACATAAAAAGTATGTGACTTTCTGATAACTGCTTCTTAAGACGTTCTCTCAAAAAACTGATTGTTCCTTCAAGTTAAGAAATGAAACCACGTGATGAAATTAATAAATTAAAAAATATGTTTATTTCTGTGTCCATGTCGACCCAGTCAGAATCTCCTGTTTTGTGTCTCCAGTGAGGAGGAGAACAGATTGGAGGAGGAGGATCCTTCACTTTTACCAAAAGAGGAAGAGGAGCGAGGAGGAGAACAGATTGCAGCTGGAGGAGGATGAGGATGGTCCTTCTTCACTTTTACCAAAAGAGGAGGAAGAGGAGCGAGGAGGAAGAAGAAGAATGGCCTCGCCGAATCGTCCACCTTCACTGGACACGCTGAAATTTAAATTTGTTATTTAACTCATAATAAAACTGTTATTTAAACTTTTATGTTGAAGCCTCAAGTTTAGTCTCTTTTGTTAAATAAAATCCTTGAACGTGACTTTTTTCCAGTCTTTAAACAAAATAAACATCAAGAGTCAAATGGGCGCCATGTTTTAGTTACCAGATGTGGCCACAAGGGGGCAGAACGAGCTGCACATTATGGATTAAATCCGAATCTTCTATCTGATTTTTCACCAGAAATTGTCTTTATATGGAAAATCAGTCACTTTCTGAAGTAATTGTGAAACATTTTTCAAAACTCAATACTTAAACTGTGCAGCACAATTATATTTAGTTGCCCTGAAAGTAAAAAAACCAAGAAACGAGTATAAAACCAAAAGCAAAATGTTCAGTGTTTTATTTAAAAACTATAAACAGTCACCAAAGTAAATAAAGCCAATCTCTAACAGACTGTTGGGTCTATGTATAGTCACACATCCTACTGACACCGCAGAGAGGAGGATGGGGGGGGGTTCCGGATGCGAGAGGACGACGGGAACGTCGGGGAAAACGTCACGCGACACACAGTGGAGGACAGTCTGGAGGGAACGTGAGCCGGAATGTGGCATGGTAGTAAGAATGAAAAAATAGTACAATAAAACTCCACACTATTATTAAGATAGAAAAACGTAGTGAGGAAAGTATCATACCTGCACGTAAAAGCAAAGGACACAGGAGAAAACCTGTATAAAAACTCCATGTATTTAAACCAATTTACAAATACAAAAAAATCTCGGTACGCGGCCGTACGATGACAGAACGCTTACAGTGGATATATGTTACTCGTGTGTGTGTGTGTGTGTGTGTGTGTGGGGGGGGGGGGGGGGGAGGATGTGCGCGGGGGGGAAGAGAGGAAGGGGAAGAGAGAATACCTTCAATATTTTTTTTTCTTCTTCTTCTTCTACAAAATGACATGAGATATATTATTCCATACTCTTTCAGCCAGCAAAATGAGTTCTACAAGGTATTATAATACAAAAAATGTCACAGTTCCACAAAAAAAACTGTTTCCCCTCCCTAAGCTTTACAGCATCAGTACCTTTGCAGAAGTATTTACAGGGTTTTTAAGTACATTCATCCACTGCTGAGTATAGAATCACATTAGATACAAGTGACCAGGGATCATAGAAAAGCAAAACAAAAACAAAAACAACAAAAACACAAAAAGGGAAAAAAAAACAAAAAACAAAAAACCAAAGACTACTTTATTCAATCCTGCCAAAGTACTGCTTCTATTACTCCACAGAGTAAAGTTCTCCAGTGGCTGATCGGCGTGAGAGAGGATTTCTTTATATATATATTCACAAAGTATTTACAGGATTCTTTTTTTTTTTTTTTTTTTATTAATTGTAATGGTATTCATTTCAATAATAAATAAGTGAAAATATATCGACTCAAGTAAGAAAACCAAGCTACCAAGATTCTAAAGAAAACAAACAAAACAAAAAGCTCTCTTGCCAGTTTGCCTGCCGGCCGAGTGTCCGTCCTTCTGCCCCGACCCTGTGGGACGCCGCCGGTGGCCCCGCCCACCCCGCCGTCCGTCCGCGGTGGGGGGGGAGGAAAAACAACAGAAAGACGACAGAACCCAGAACAAAAACAAAGGAAATGTGCTCGTGTTGGGGGGGGTCTGGTGGTGGAGCCCCTCGGGGAGGCGGAGCTCCCCCTGGTGGGCGGCTGGTGGAAGACCCCGTGGCAGTTTGTATTTTGTTTTTCTGTCTCTCCATCTTCT
>NW_027662136.1:27500-37500 GCF_963422515.1 Blennius ocellaris
GATGGCGGCGCCCCCCGCGGTGCTGGCGGAGATGAGCTGCACCGTCTGCTGCCCCGGCACCAGCTGGACGCTGAGCTGCGGCGGCGGAGGGGGAGGGGGCGGGGGAGGGGGAGGGGCCTGGGCGGCGAAGCCCGTCTGGTAGAGGACCTGCGGACTCGGGGCCATCGCGTTGTTCGGGGGCGGCACCTGGGGGGCCGGGAGGATGAGCTTCCCCCCCGGCGTCGAGGGCCCCCGCTTTGGAAGCAGTAGCTGTTTGATCAAGCTGGACTCGGTGGAGGTAGGCTGGGCGGGCGGGGGGGGCGGGGCCAGCAGCTGCAGCGGTGGCGGCTGCTGCTGGTGGCGCTTGATGGACAGGGCGTGGCCGAGGGTCTGGGGGGGCGGCGGGGGCGGGCAGGGTCCGGAAGCGGCCGCGGGCTGCCCCGCTATCTGCAGAGTCTGGGCGCCCGGCATGGCGGAAGGGTTGGCGAGAACGATCTGGTGTATGGCGGGGGGGTAGGCGGGGCTCTGCTGGGGGCCGGCGCCGACGATGACCACGCTCTGGCCGGTCGGCGCCACCGTCGTCGTCGTGGCTGCGGGGGGGCCGCCCGACTGGCCCGGCGCCGGCTTGGGGGCGATGTTCTGAAATGTGACCCGTGACGAGGAGGACGGCGGCGCCGCCGCCTCGGACGGCGGCGGCGGGGGGGTGGTTTGGGGCGGGGGGCGGGTGCTGGGCGATGGGAGGGCACACGCCCTGCACCCTGGCGGTGAGGATGTGGCCCTGCGGTACCTGCTGAAAGAGCGTGACCGGCGTCCCCGTGGGGAGCAGCGCCGGGTTCTGAGGGCTGTGGTTCTGCATGGCCGCCGCCGCCGTCGGAATCTGGACCGTGGGACCCGTTCGGACCTGCTGCGGCGGCGCCGGATGCCGGGGAACAGTCTGCTGGCCGGCGTGAGGGGGTTGCGGTGCGGTGGTGGCGGGGGAGGAGGAGCCGGCGGCGCCCGGACGTACGAGGCCGGGGTGCCCGGGCGGCAGGCCTGGTGAGAGGGCGACACGAAAACCCCGGAGCGGCTTAGAAGACGAGGAACGGCATCGGGAAGAAGGAACGGACCGAACGACCAGAGAGGAGCCACGTACCTGGGGGCGGAGCCTGAGGGTCTCCGGGCGGGGGGGGCGGCGGGGCTCTGCTGGGGCTGCTGGTAGTACAACTGGACGGGGAGGGGGAGGGGGCGCCGCCTCAGGCCCACCAGGAGGATGTGGACCTGGCTGCCGGCCTTCTGCTCGTCGTGCCGTCGCATCGTGTGGTTGGGGAACACGGTGCTGTGGCGGCGGAGGAGGGGGGGGGGGGGGGGGGGGGGGTTAGCACCGAGGGGGGGGAACCACCGACCGGGAGGGTTTACATGTTAACTCTTATGGAGCCGAGGGTCTCCACCTTTTTAACGAGGGACAGAGATCAATTCAGTCCGTTCGTGTTTTTTCAACCTTTTTGAGCCGAGGACACACTTTTGTCTTTGTAAAACTCTGGAGTCACACCTCCATCATCAAAGACATCAAAGTCATTGTCATCAAAGACATGAAAGTCATTCTCATCACAGTTTTATCAACAGGAATCCAGTAAATCCAGAAAGCAAGGACTTTTTTTTAATAGTGCCTCCCTCAGTGTGAAACCTGGACCTGATGGATGAAGAGCTGAGATCCTGGTTTTCAAAAACTTCTCCATCACTGTCACTGACACAGTACTTTGACACAAGATGGTAGCAGGAGGTGGAGATGAACCACACTGACGTCTGTCACTTTACATTTCACCGGCAAAGTTCTGTGCTGCCCTCTAGTGGTGAAGAGTATTTATACAGGATTATTCTGCAACACACTGTCGCTGTGAGAGGGAATGGTTTTTTAGAATAAATGTGAAATTGGATAATTTTCCACAACACACCTTTCCACAATTTTCCACAACACACCTGACGATCTGGAGGAAACACCAGAGGTGTTTCCTCCAGATCGTCAGGTGTGTTGTGGAAAATTATCCAATTTTCCCATCAGGTCCAGGTTTCACACTGAGGGAGTCCACTATTAAAAGAACCTTTGTTTCTGGATTTACTTGATTCCTGTTGATAAAACTGTGATGAGAAAGACTTTATATTGTTAATAGAGGCTGCAGAGTTTCACATGTTCAGGTGGAGGTGTGACTCCAGATTCCTCCAAAGACAGAAGTGTGTCTCGACTCAACGAGGTAGAAAAACCCCGATCTAGCGTGTGGAGGTAGAATCCGGTCTGGGACTGATCGGTACTGAACAGTTCCTGGACGGTATGGACTGACCGCAGACACTTGAGGAAGCCGGTGGAGTTCAGGATGTTGCTCCTTCCCATCTTGCTGCACGTGGCCAAGTACTCGGAGTACATTTCTGAGCGAGACACCGTACCCTCGGGGTTCGTCTCGAAGTGTGCGTTCAGCCTGGAGAGAGAGAGAGAGAGAGAGAGAGAGGGAGGGATGGAGGGATGTCGTGACGCCAGGAGGGGTGTTGTTCCTGGCGGTACGTCATGATGTTCTCACCACTGCAGCGTGAATTTCTCCCCGTCCAGTTCCACGATGCCGGGAGGAGGCGGAGCCGACTGGACCGGGACCCTGGTTACTGTACAGACACACAAAGCACATGATTAATCCCCTTGATCCTCTGAATCCAGCCTGGCGGCGCTACCGAGTCCGGCCACTAGAGGGCAGCGGTCCAGTAAGTTTTGCCTGAAGGCACCGAGGGGTCAGCGGCTAATTCACTCTGGACAGGAAGTCCAGAACACACACAAATACCAAGAATAATATCCTTAAATATCATGGATTAAAAAAAAACTGTTTCATCAGAGACAGATAAAAGATAAACTACTAATTGTCTGGTCAGTAATACTTTTTTTTTTTTTTTTTTTTAACTCTTTATTTTCATTTTTTGCGTTTTTCTTCTCGACAGTAAACACAAAGAAAGAACAAAACAGCAACACCAACACAATAAAATAAAAAAAATACAAATAAAAAAGTAGCACAGAAAAAGCAAACAATTAACAATAATAATAATAATAAAAAAATTATAATAAATTGTGCTCACATTGACAATATTAATAAGACACGGTCATTTAACCTAATTTATTATTATAATAATAATTTATTCTTTATTTTTTGCTTAAAATACATCAATTATCTATTATTTGTTGTACTTGTTTTGTTTTTGCTTGTTATTAATTAACACTTTTTGCAGTAATACTTTTATTCCTCGCCTGTAACGCTCACGTTTCGCTTATTTGACAAGATTCTACAAATGTAAATAAATCAAAGCGTCGCAAATCGGTTTTCATTAGAATTATTAGGTTGGAGACATGAAACGAATCTATTCATGGTTTGATTGTTGTGAGTCTGAAGAAGTGCTGAGGCTTTGAGCCTCTCTCTCTCTCTCTCTCTCTCTGTCTCCGTCTCTCTCTCTCTGCCCGTCTCTCTCTCTCTCTCTCTCTCTGTCTCCGTCTCTCTCTCTCTGCCCGTCTCTCTCTCTCTCTCCCTCCCTCTGTCTGTCTCTCTCTCCCTCTGTCTGTCTCTCTCTCTCTCTCTCTCTCTCCCTCCCTCTGTCTGTCTCTCTCCCTCTGTCCGTCTCTCTCTCTCTCTCTCTCTCTCCCTCCCTCTGTCCTGTCTCTCTCCCTCTGTCCGTCTCTCTATCTCTCTCTCCCTCTGTCTCCGTCTCTCTCTCTCTCTCCCTCTGTCCTCTCTCTCTCTCTCCCTCTGTCCGTCTCTCTCTCTCTGTCTCTCTCTCTCTTTCTGTCTGTCCCTCCCTCTCTCTCTCCTTCCCTCCCTCCCTCCCTCCCTCTTGCTCTCTCTCTCCTTCTCTCTCTCTCAGCAGCTGATATTTAATGTTTGTAGTTGAACCAGTTTGGTTTCTCGTTGGTCTGAAGTCGTTAGAGACTCACGTCCAAACAAACTCCACGAGCTTCTCCATGCTAATGTTCTCCATGCTAATGTTCCATGTTAATGTTCTCCATGTTAATGTTCTCCATGCTAATGTTCTCCATGTTAATGTTCTCCATGTTAATGTTCTCCATGCTAATGTTCTCCATGTTAATGTTCTCCATGTTAATGTTCTCCATGCTAATGTTCTCCATGTTAATGTTCTCCATGTTAATGTTCTCCATGCTAATGTTCTCCATGTTAATGTTCTCCATGTTAATGTTCTCCATGCTAATGTTCTCCATGTTAATGTTCTCCATGTTAATGTTCTCCATGTTAATGTTCTCCATGCTAATGTTCTCCATGTTAATGTTCTCCATGTTAATGTTCTCCATGCTAATGTTCTCCATGTTAATGTTCTCCATGTTAATGTTCTCCATGCTAATGTTCTCCATGTTAATGTTCTCCATGCTAATGTTCTCCATGTTAATGTTCTCCATGCGAATGTTCTCCATGCGAATGTTCTCCATGCGAATGTTCTCCATGCTAATGTTCTCCATGCTAATGTTCTCCATGCTAATGTTCTCCATGCTAATGTTCTCCATGCTAATGTTCTCCATGCTAATGTTCTCCATGCTAATGTTCTCCATGCTAATGTTCTCCATGCTAATGTTCTCCATGCTAATGTTCTCCATGCTAATGTTCTCCATGCTAATGTTCTCCATGCTAATGTTCTCCATGCTAATGTTCTCCATGTGAATGTTCTCCATGTGAATGTTCTCCATGTGAATGTTCTCCATGTGAATGTTCTCCATGCTAATGTTCTCCATGCTAATGTTCTCCATGCTAATGTTCTCCATGCTAATGTTCTCCATGCTAATGTTCTCCATGCTAATGTTCTCCATGCTAATGTTCTCCATGCTAATGTTCTCCATGTTATTTGCGTACGTTCCTGCAGGGCAGTCGTAGATCCACAACCTGGACGAAGCTGCAGCTCACTAGTCTGCTGGAACACTTTCCCTTTAAATTCAAAAAGTTCTTCTGTGGTGGTGCAGAGTACATCTAAAATCAAATCATTACTATGGAAAGTGTCCACAATCTTTCATTTTAATGAAACCTTCTGGTCCAAAATACAATAAAATGTGTTTAAAACACATTCTAATTCTATGTTTTTCTTTGAAATCGTCACAATTTGCCTTTTGACCCCAGAGCTTCACGTTTCATTTACAAGCCGAGCAGCGACTTGTCAAAATAAAATCCATTCTTTCTACCCATTTAATCAACCTGCACATTTATGGAAACCAACGTCTATGGTTTCCAGCAGAATCCAGAGCAGAAGGTGGTGGAGGTGGAGGTGGAGGTGGAGGTGGAGGTGGACGTGGACACTCACCGGGCGCCGGCGTCCCCTGTACGGCCGCGGGAACCTGCTCCACCAGCTGCGGCCGGACCTCCGCCGCCTGGTCGGCGTTGGCCTGATGCTCGATCAACCGCACGGCGGTGAGGGCGTCGGGCCCGAACGTGTGGAGGTCGACGGACACCAGCCGCACCAGGAGGTCTGCGGGGAGGAGGAGGGGGAGGCGTGAGGACTCAAAGTCGTGGCTAAAAATTAGGAAGAAATGGCTAAAAATGGCTAAAAATGAGGAAGAAATGGCTGAAAATGAGGAAGAAATGGCTAAAAATGAGGAAGAAATGGCTGAAAATGAGGAAGAAATGGCTATAAATGGATAAAAATGGCTAATAATGGCTTAAAAATGGATAAAAAAGGCTTAAAAAAGGCAAAAAAATTGCTAAAAATGGCTAATAATGGCTTAAAAATGGCAAAAAAAAATGCCTATAAATGGCTAATAATGGCTTAAAAATGGCAAAAAAAATGCCTATAAATGGCTAAAAAAGGCTTAAAAATGGCTAAAAAATGGCAAAAAATTTGGAAAAAATGGCTAAAAAAGGCTTAAAAATGGCTAAAAAATGGCCAAAAATGAGGAAAAAATGGCAAAAAAATTGCCAAAAATGGCTATAAATGAGGAAAAAATGGCTAAAAAAAGGCTTAAAAATGGCTAAAAAATGGCTATAAATGGCAAAAAAATGAGGAAAAATGGCTAAAACCACCATAAATTGAGGGAAAATGCAAAAAGTCGCTCTGCGTGGGGGGGGGTACCTATGCTGTGGTCCACCGAGGCGATCTTGCCACAGGGGTTCTCCCCGAGCTGGGCCAGCAGGTACAGGACCTCCAGCGAGGCCATGAGCAGCATGAGGTCCGGCAGGGTGAGGAGCATCATCACCTCCCGGTACGAGTCCTGGTCCACGTACTCGCAGATCAGCATGCCGTTGTCCTCCACCTTGCTGAGGTTCCCCAGGATCTCCATGGCTGGAAGGACATTTCATCATTTAGCCCCAGACGCTCGTCGCCTTCGCCCCCGCCGAGAGGAAGGCCCCCCCGGGTCTCACCTCTGATCTTCAGGAAGCGGTCCCTGGACATCAAGCATTTGGTGATGGTGTGAAAGATCAGATGTGTCGTCCGGAAGTCGACGGGATCCAGCTGGAGCTGCGAGGAGGAAACCACACCGCGGGTCAAAGGTCATCACATGACCCACTTGTGTTCAGAGCGGGTTAAAAAAAAAAAAAAAAAAAGGCGTTGCGGTGCCTCATCTGCACACCAGCCGTCAGCTAATGACATCACAGGCTTGGCCGATGATGTCACGCGTCTCGTATCGGGACACGTTCAAACTGAAGCCGGCTCCCGCAGCGTGGATCCGCTCCACGTTTCACTACGAGCCTGTGACGGCGAATTCATCCCCAAATGTTTGTGTGATGTGATTCTACGAAGCAGAGGGTTGGAACGCCAACTATTACTTGGTCGTCTACTAGCCGCGCGAGCTAGCGGCTCCCGCTAGCCGCACCCCTCCTTTCCTCCTCTCTGGTCTCTTCCAGGCTCAATCTTTCATCAAGGCTCATAAAACACCGACTAGAACTTCAAAACACTGTAAAAACTTGGATATTTAAGAGGAAACAAGCCGATATAAACACAACAGATCCAGATCTGCACAACTCGTGATGTCACACATAGGCTCCGCCCACGAAGGAGAAGGATTCCCCCGACTTCCTCGACTGGAGATTCAAATTCAAATAACTTTGTTATGCGACAACAGTGGAGGGGCAGAGTCGGAGGAACCTTACAAGTAGAACCACAACTATGGTTTTTTACAAAGTAGTGTTTTACATTTCACGAGGACTTTAAATGGACACTCAAAATAAAATGGAAGTTTTCCCCTTTGCACATGAAAACGTCGTCATGGAAACAAGGCCTCAGTCGATAACTGTCAACTCAGCGACTGAGACGATGCAGTTCAATGACTTCAACATTAAAATTAACTTAACAACTTAACAATCAACTTAACTATTACTTGGTCGCCTACTAGCCGCGCAAGCTAGTGGCTCCCGCTAGCCGCCCCCCTCCTTTCCTCCTCTCTGGTCTCTTCCAGGCTCAATCTTCCATCAAGGCTCATAAAACGTCGACTAGAACTTCAAAACACTGTAAAAACTTGGATATTTAAGAGGAAACTAGCCGATATAAACACAACAGATCCAGATCTGCACAACTCGTGATGTCACACATAGGCTCCGCCCACGAAGGAGAAGGATTCCCCCGACTTCCTCGGCTGGAGATTCAAAATTCAAATAACTTTACGCGACAACAGTGGTGGGGCAGAGTCGGAGGAACCTTACAAGTAGAACCACAACTATCGTTTTTTTTACATTTCACGAGGACTTTAACATGAATATTAACTGAACTGACTGTCGAGCTTCAGTTCAAGCTGCTTTGGAGAAAAAAAATGAAGTTTTTTTTGCAGGATTAAGCTGTGAAACGACGTAAAACATCAACATCCTGTACGTCTCGGACGCGTGCGCTGCCGCCGGTCGTACCTCGGCGGCCACGTTGCCCAGCGTGTCGAGGCCGAGCTGCCGCAGCGAGATGAGGTTGCAGTGGGCGCAGAGCAGGAGGAAGCGCAGGCACGTTCGGTTGGCCGCCAGCAGCTTGACGTTGGCCTCCTCGAAGGAGAGGTTCCGCAGGATGACGGCGACCTGCAGCACCCGCTGGGCCTCCATGTCGCCGATGCCCGGGTTCCGCGGCGGGTGGAAGACGCTCTGCCAGCGCGTCGCGCGCGACATAGCATCTGCAACCAGACCAGAGCGGGGGTGTTGGTGGGGACGACGGAAAGCAGCATTATTAAGAAGAACCCCCCCCCTCCCTCCCTCCCTCCCCCCTCACACCTCTCGTCTGGAGCAGCAATGTGAAGGATTAAAGTCAAGAATACTGGGTTGTGGAGAAAAAGCTCATTTAAATTAACCCGGGAAAAGATTCAGCGCAGAAAAGTTGAATTAAATTAACAAAACGACTCCAGGAAACCAAGTTAAAATCATAAATACTCACTTTTCAGCACTTATACATCATGTGTTGCATTTTAATTTGATTAGAACTCCTATTATACAATTAAACTTGATACGTGAGGCCAGAGGGTTAACCTTGTGTGGCGTTCAAAAAAACCTCCTTATGTGGCGTTCGTGGCCGTTTTCATCCACTCACTTTGACGTAAAATTATATCAGAAGAATATTTTTTTCAACTTTTTTTGCATAATGTAACTGTAACAACATGTAAAAAAAAATCCAATATCCGATCACATTTTATATTGAAAATGAGTCATTTTGGGTGCATTTCTTCCCATTTCAGTGCCTTTATCTTCTAAATGGGCATTTAAAGGGTTAATTTTGAATCTTTTTTTTTAACCCTTGAGTGGCCTTGGGGGCAGAAACGTCCACTAGGAGTCATTTCTCCTCTTAATTTGACCAGAACTTTCACTGTTTTGGCTCAAATGACTTTTGCTGAGGAAGCTTCACTTTTACATGCAAATAAAAAATGTGATTTTAAATTTTCCACTCGGTCAAAAATACACTATCGGCAAAAAAACGTCCTTATGTGGCGTTGGTGGCTGTTTTCATCCACTCACTTTGACCTCTGTCAAAATATATCAGATAAATATTTCTTCAAAATATTTTTGCATAAATCTGTTAATCAACTTCAGTCCTGATCAAAACTACCAAATATTTAAAAAAAATTTAATTCAAAAAGAACCTTTAAATGCCCATTTAGAAGAAAAAGGCACTGAAATGGGAAGAAATGCACACAAAATGACTCATTTTCAATATAAAACGTGATCGATATTGGATTGTTTTTACATGTTATTACAGTCTTGGAAATGTCAAAGATTAGTAATGTAATTATCTTTGAAGCATATTTACTTTTTGTGCAAAATCAGATTTTCAAAAAAACTCCCTGTGGGGGCTGTTTTCATCCACGAACTTTACAGCTGTAAAAATACATCACATAAATATTCTTTTTCAATTTTTTTTTTACAAAAATCCGTTAATCAACCTCAGTCCTGACACCAAAAAGTATTACTTTTTTTTTTAAATTAACCTTTTAAATGCCAATTTAGAAGATAAAGTCACTGATATGATATGATTTTGATACTCCCAAATTCGGTGACTTCATCTTCTAAATGGGCATTTAAAGGGTTAATTAAAAATATACTTTTTTAAATATTTGGTAGTTTTGATCAGGACTGAGGTTGATTAACAGATTTATGCAAAAAAAAAGTTGACAAAAAAATTCTGATATCATTTTACGGCTGTCAAAGTGAGTGGCTGAAAAGAGCCACGAACGCCACACAAGGGTTAATATTAATATTATTAATATTATTCTTATTACCTTGTGCCGGGCTGCTCTTGTCCCAGATGAGCTCCCTGACTTCAGCGTCCTCCACCACCTCCTTCCAGAACTGCAGAGGAACACCGGCGCTGTTAATGGAGGCGCTGCAGCAGGAAGTTGCTTGTGACAGTCACACGACAGGCTTGGCTAATCTCCGGCTAGCTAGCTAGCGCGCTACGGCTACTGACAATAGGAGCGAGACGAGGCGAGCGTGAGGTCGGGCTCCGAATGAGACTGGAGGTTTAAAAAAGAAAAACCAGGGAGCGTCGAAATCGCTGCAAGTCGGTGGATTTCTCTATTCGCTCGTTGGAAACAAGAAAGTCCATTTCAAAACCCGGCAGG
>NW_027662136.1:42500-49104 GCF_963422515.1 Blennius ocellaris
TGCTACCATCTTGTATCAAAGTACTGTGTCAGTGACAGTGATGGAGAAGTTTTTGAAAACCAGGATCTCAGCTCTTCATCCATCAGGTCCAGGTTTCACACTGAGGGAGGCACTATTAAAAAAAGTCCTTGCTTTCTGGATTTACTGGATTCCTGTTGATAAAACTGTGATGAGAATGACTTTCATGTCTTTGATGACAATGACTTTGATGTCTTTGATGATGGAGGTGTGTCTCCAGATTCTTCCAAAGTGTGTCTTGGTTCAAAGAAGGTAGAAAACCCTGATCTAGAACATCCACCACCGTCTTTGTCAGAGTAGAGTCACTTTGTCAACAGAGAGGCGAGGTTCCTCCCTGCACCGTTGATGTTCTACCATCAATCACGCCCCGCCCCCCCCCACTTCACTTTGGTGCAGGGTCTTTGTAGACCGCCGCCTCTGGAAACCAATCATAACGCCGAGCGGCGCCCCGCTGAGTGAATTTGATTTCCACGCTGGAGAAAAACGTTTGTGCAGGGAAGTGTAATTCAGTCTGTGCTGCTATTGTAGCGGCGGCTGGCGGGTGGCGGGTGGCGGCTGGCGGCTGGCGGGTGGCGGGTGGCGGCTGGCGGGTGTGAGAGCTCGTCCTCCGGCACCTTGCAGGCGAGGTGCAGGGCGCCGCCACCGCCAATGAATCCAGGCTTGTCACAGACCTGGGAGACTTCCAGAGTCAATTGTCAAATAATTAGCCATGACTGAGCCGGCGAAGCCATAATGGCAGGATTTCAGGCGAGGTGTCCCACTACATTACCGCCGCGTTTTAAAGCCGGAGCCCCCGGGGGAAGGGGGGGGGGCAACACGTTTCTCTGAGCTTTGACGACGCAGCCAAACCAAAAAAAAAAAAAAACCCTGCGATATGAGCAAGAATGCAGCAGCGCCAGTCGTTTCCCAAACAAGAATCTGCCCGAGAGCTCGGGGAGAGTCGGCGGCGTCGCTTCATGCATTTTTAAATGCATTTATTT
Organism: Blennius ocellaris; assembly: GCF_963422515.1. NCBI lineage: Eukaryota > Metazoa > Chordata > Actinopteri > Blenniiformes > Blenniidae > Blennius > Blennius ocellaris. Next base: position 43,499 of record NW_027662136.1, read on the forward strand.
TATGTGTTTTCTCGGTTCGGCTCGTCGAGTCGCTTTGATCCCGACTCCGTCGCTGCGAGAGGAATCAAGACATCTCGGCAGAAGAGGGTCGGCCCGTCCCACCGCTAACTCTCCAGCTCCTGGACACCGCGACTCTTCCTCTACCTTCTTCCTCTACATGGCAATCGTCTTATTAGAACTGTGGAAACTCAAACACAACTTGACGTGTGACTTTATTGATTCACGTCACGCTCTTTTCTCTGATGGAACAAAATTAGGAAAAGTCTCTCGACGTCAAGCCGCTAAATAAAAACGGATCCTCGTCCAGAATCCGGACAGGAAGTCACTGTAGGAACTCACAGATCCCAGACTGAACCATCGATCGCTGATCAATGTGGTGATTTAAACCAGTGTTCTTCTACCTTTTTGAGCCAAGACACACTTTTGTCTTTGGAGAAATCTGGAGGCACACCACCGTTGAAAAACACGATTTAGAGAATTGATGAACTGAACAAATGCATTGTTGGATTTAATGAATCTAAAATCTGTTCAGCGTTTTATTCTGGAATTAATAATTCGACATCGTCAGTATTGTCTCAATCCTGCATCTCGATCTTCATCAACAGAGATGAAGTAAATAACCGATCCTGGTCATTGCTGTAGTTTAAACCCGTTAACTCATTAACTTTATTAACAGGAGCCTCCTGCTCACCACGGCTCAATGCTTCTTGCCCGCCGTACCGACTACGCCGTTTTCAAAGCGTCGCCGTGTGAAACCCTTACGGAGCAACGCCGACGCGACTTTTGATCTTATTTGAGACGTTGCCGTGGAAACGGGACGTTTGACGCCGAGAAACGAACCCGACGAGCCGCGGGAGGAAACGGAAATGGCGAGACTTGAAAACCAAAACAAAGAAATCAGAAATGTGTCCCAATCGACTCCTCTTACGTCCATGAGGTCATCGCCGTGCGTTTCTTTGATCCTTTCATCCACCTGTGTGCGTGTGTGTGTACGTGTGTTTGCTTGTTCCAGAAATTCAACCCAACTCAAACCTTCCAGAAGGCGATAAAAGAGAAGAAAACAGGGAGGTAGAGACGGAGTTCCCCTCAGTCTGTGGTGTTTCCCCCTCAGTCCCTTATCTCAGCAGGGGGTCTGACGACTAACAGGCTGATCTGAACCGACTAACAAGTGCTTCCCCGTCCCCGTCATCAGCAACGGCTGTCAGGACAGTCAGGCGCCCCCAGGAAGCAGCCCAGCGGTCAATCCCCCCCCCCCCCCCCCCCCCCACCCCAGCTCCACAACACGCCGTTCCACACCGAGGCTTTTTATCACCGCCAAAGCAGCTGCACACACTCTGCTGTAGAAAATGATTAGTCAATGGCACACACACACACACACACACACACACTGCTGAGCAAGGTGGATCAGAAGAGTCACAGCGTAATAAAAGTGAAGAATGTGAAGGACGACTATCAGACCAGGTGACAAAAGCGCAGCCGTTTCAAGAGACTCAAGAGTTTGACAAAACAAAGGTATTTTCTTTTCGTCACACGTTCACAGACGGAAGGAATCAATCAATTCCACAGTGAAGTCTGGTCCAGAGTGAACGACCCCACAGGGTGAGGCTCACGTTTTTTACGTCTTCGTTTCCGGCAAAGTTTCACGTTTACACGATTTTAAAACGCTGCAGTTGAATTGTCATTATGGGAGGCTGAACAGAACCACCGAGTCCCGGGAGGATCCAGACTGGGAGTCACGACGATGGAGGAAACGTTCACCAAGACGGAGGTGTGCAGCATTAGCTGCTGCTGCAGCACTAGCATTATTAGCAGCAGCTGGTGCAGCATTAGCATTAGCAGCAGCTTCAGGAAAGTTCAGTTTCTCCCCCCGTTTCCACGGAGACGGAGCGTTTTCAAAAGATTTTGCGTGGCTCCGAGCACAGTTGTCGGGTAAACGCCCCAAAACGCAACGAATGACGTTAAATTTCCACTTGGAAAAGAGAGGAGAAGCTGCAGGACTTAATCACAACTTCGACGGTTCCCAACGAGCCAACAACAACAACAACAACAACAACAACAACAACAACAACACCACAGACTCTCTCTTCTACGATCCATTCTGGGAAAGAAACTCGTTTGTTTACTCGCCGAAAGTGAAGTGAGCAAATCGGTAGCCCTCGTGACGGCACTACCGATGAGGCCTGTGAGGAGTCAACATGCTACTACCGGTCTACGTCTAACGAAGCCACGGCTGCGCTAGTAGGTGTAGGCAAGGTAGAAGCTTCGTCTCGTCTTTATGTAGGAAATTTAAAACTTTATTGATCCAAATAAAGAACCAATGAAATTCTTGTATATCAAAACGCTACAAAAGGAATCCATGATGCACTTTTTAAAAGAAATGACTGGAATCCCGGAATTTATGACAATAGAACCTCCTTCAATTCCAAAACCTCCACCTCCATCAGTCCTCCTCCATCAGTCCTCCTCCATCAACCCTCCTCCATCAACCCTCCTCCATCAGTCCTACATCAACCCTCCTCCATCAGTCCTCCTCCATCAGTCCACCTCCATCAGTCCTCCTCCATCAACCCACCTCCATCAGTCCTCCTCCATCAACCCACCTCCATCATTCCTCCTCCATCAGTCCACCTCCATCAGTCCTCCTCCATCAACCCACCTCCATCATTCCTCCTCCATCATTCCTCCTCCATCAGTCCTCCTCCATCAGTCCTCCTCCATCAACCCTCCTCCATCAGTCCACCTCCATCAGTCCACCTCCATCATTCCTCCTCCATCAGTCCTCCTCCATCAACCCCACCTCCATCAGTCCCCCCTCCACCAGTCCCCCCTCCACCAGTCCCCCCTCCACCAGTCCCCCCCTCCACCAGTCCTCCTCCACCAGTCCTCCTCCACCAGTCCACCAATCAGAGGCGTTTCCTACCTGACACCACGTGTTGCTGGTAGTTGTAGGAGTTGGGAATTGCACCGATTGGAAGGGAGGCTTTAGGGTTCCCCGGCGGCGCCTCGTCATCGTCCTCTGCCGAAGTGGTGGACTTTCTCATACTTCTCCAGGTATCTGAGGAGGAAGAACCACAACAAGACGGTGAGTCGACACCGGCAGCCCGGGACGATACGACTGAAGTCTGGAACTCAACTTTCATCAGCAGTGTACAGCTCATTTTACTTTCACGTGTAGGATTTCAAAGTTAAATCTGTTGGAATCTGATGTAAAAATATGAGATTTCAATTCAGGCCACGGCAGAAAAAGAAGATATGTGATCAACTTCTATTCAAGTAGTTTTGTAGATGTACTGTCTTTTTTTCCACCTCGTCTAGGAAATACTGCACAGAAAACACGGCGTGTAGTACCCGAAAACACGGTGTGTAGTACCCGAAAACACGGCGTGTATCTGAAAACACGGCGTGTAGTACCCGAAAACACGCCGTGTAGCACCCGAATACACGCCGTGTAGTACCCGAAGACACGGCATGTACATGAAAACACGGCGTGTAGTACCCGAAAACACGGCGTGTAGTACCCGAAAACATGGCGTGTAGTACCCGAATACACGGCGCGTAGTACCCGAAGACACGGCATGTACATGAAAACATGGCATGTAGTACCCGAAAACACGCCGTGTTAGTACCCGAAGACACGGCATGTACATGAAAACACGGCGCGTAGTACCCGAAAACACGCCGTGTAGTACCCGAAGACACGGCATGTACATGAAAAACACGGCGCGTAGTACCCGAAAACACGGAGCGTAGTACCCGAAAACACGGCGCGTAGTACCCGAAACACGGCGCGTAGTACCCCGAAAACACGCCTTGTAGTACCCCGAAAACACGCCTTGTAGTACCCGAAAACACGCCTTGTAGTACCCGAAAACACGCCTTGTAGTACCCGAAAACACGCCGTGTACATGAAAACACGCCGTGTACATGAAAACACGCCTTGTAGTACCCGAAAACACGCTGTGTACCTGAAAACACACCGCGTAGTACCTGTAAACACACGTCGCGTGCAAAAAACATTTTTTATAAAAAATGAGGAAAAACAAAGAGTAAAATTGAGACTTTGAAACGATTCTTTTGCCAGTAAAAGTGTCTCAGTTGCTCCATTTTTGAAAATACGAAGCTTTCAAGACATTTTAATCAAATCAGTTTTGTTGTTGTTTTTTTTAAGCTGGACTCAAACTGAAAACATCGGCAAAGAAAACATGTAATAAAAATCAATATTGATCCGTATTGAAAAATAACCACTGGTCAGTGGGATTGATTTGAATCTGCCACAAACATATTTCTTGAAAAAGAGCAGTACTGACTGATTCCTCCGACGATCAAGACAAAAAAACTCCTTCATAGACAGAAACTCCAAACGGATCTAAATATTGATAAGTGATTATAGTTTGACAGGCTGGTAAAATCTGACATAACAGGATAAACAGTGATGATGTCACTCTGACCAGCCACTTTATAAGAAACCCTCCAGTAAAATACATCTGCGTGTATATTTGTCTGTAGTTTCACGTTTTCTTGAGCAAATTCTGATTTGTGTTGCAGCGCATACACGACAAAACTGTCAATATTTTCACAAAAATCAAGCCGTTATGACAGAAAATGACCTCAATTTCAAAATAAAAGTCAACTTAGTGAAACGCCCTAAACCGTGTCCTGTCCTCGACGCTGAAGACGTTTGTTTTTATTAAAAAAAAACATGTTTTCTTTGACATTGTCGTAAGTTGCTGGCCGGTTCCAGCCTGAATTAAGAGTTTTACTATTAATAAAAGCGGGGAGAACAATATAAGAAATGCCTTTGAACGCAGGTTTATTAGATCATTTCTATTCAGGAATAATTCTTTCCATGGAGTAATTTAGTGGGTGAATGCTCCTCCGCTGAAACGTTCAGTCACTGAGACACATGGGAGTTGAATCCAGGCTGTAATGCGTCTTTAAGCAGAGTGATTTCCCCCCTGCTCCACACATCCATCTACTTCTTGATTGTTTCCTCAGCAGGAGGGACGGCGGGGTGATTAAGACACGTCCCCGCCGTGGGGAATCGAACCCGAGTCAAGCAGGCCGTCAAATCCACTCCAAACTCCTCAATTCTGCACATTTAAAATACACAACAGCAGTTCCAGAGGAACAAGTGGCACTTTCTCCAATCGGCACTGGTTTGAAAGTAAACGTAGTAAATCCTTGCAACACGTGCTGCGTTTTTGTACTTTGCACACCAGTAGAGTTTGAAATTAAGTGTTATTAATGCGAGAAACACAGGATGTGGCGTCTGCCGGCCGTTCAGCTCTGACCCCACTTTAACTGAGATCCGTCCGTCGTAAAGAACACCACTGCAGCGCAAGTCGTTCCCTGGACTCCTTGGCTGAATTTTTTTTTGCAGCTGAAATTTTTTTGCATCTGAATTTTATTTACGGTTGAATTTTTTTGGCAGCTGAATTTTTTGCAATTTAATATTTTTGGCAGCTGAATTTTTTGCGGTTGAGTTTTTTTTACAGCTGATTTTTTTACAGCTGAATTTTTTGCAGTTTAATATTTTTGGCAGCTGAATTTTTTGCGGTTGAGTTTTTTTTAGAGCTGATTTTTTTACAGCTGAATTTTTTGCAGTT
>NW_027662135.1:0-1000 GCF_963422515.1 Blennius ocellaris
AGTGTTTGTCACTCGGTTTGAGATTCATAGAAAGTCTGACATAATTGTCAACAAAGCCGAAGCAGACTGGCTCTACGGAGAGAGAGAAAAAATAAAAAATAAAAAATCATGAGATTCGAGACTCAAAACTACTTCACAACCACTTCAAAGATAAAAGTCCTCCTCTTTTTTCTTTTTTTTTTCTTTTTCCTCGGGGGTTGCAAAAATCTTTTTTATTTAATTTTTTTTTTAAATTAGGCGAGTCAGTCAGGCAGACAGACTTGGAACAATTCTCCGGCTGCACTGTGCGGCGCGTGTGGCAGAAATACAGATTTCTTTTCTTCTTTTTTTTTTTCCCTCCTCCCTGACATTCTTTGTACTGTTCTATTTCAGCCTCCTCAAACTCTGGGAGACATTTTTCCATCGAAATGAACCGACCGGCCGCGGCTCCCCCGACACGGGGGAATTATGCAGCAGCCGAGCGGAGCGACGTTTCCACGCGTTCTCTGTCGTACGCCGCAAGACACGCGGCCACGGCCGCGTGCAAGGCAAACACGCAGACGTACGGCTCATTTATAATGAGCGAGGACGCATGGGCGTTTTATTAAAAGTGAGCAAGGTTGAAGAAAAAGACGAGGGGCAACATTTATTATTATTTTTTTTTTTTGCTTCTAACCGCTGGAGCCAAAAGATTTGTGGCTGTCAAAGTCTTCCCCGTTTGGTTCCGGACACTTCCTACGGGGATTCTTCATCATGTAAAGTGCTGTTTTAATATGGAGTCGTCATATTGTCCTCCTCTCCGTTTGCAGACCCGGCCACGCTGATGAAAGAGGGACGGCGACGAATGGTGACCTCGGCGGTTGCAATGCCGACTTTCAGTGGGACGACTTGTGGGAAACGCCACCGGATTCTGACCTTGACGCTCCGTTTGAGACGCAAGTCTTGATTTAATTTTTCTTTTTTTTTTTGGAGCTGAGCAAGGTCAAGTTCTGTCATGCAAATGAGGGATTTACTTAAGGAC
>NW_027662134.1:2500-72500 GCF_963422515.1 Blennius ocellaris
AGGGGCGAGCTACATTCACTTAGTACACTGCAGTGAGAGAGGGGCGAGCTACATTCACTTAATACACTGCAGTGAGAGAGGGGCGAGCTACATTCACTTAGTACACTGCAGTGAGAGAGGGGCGAGCTACATTCACTTAATACACTGCAGTGAGATGACGTGAACAAATGAAATGCCTCCATAGCCTGCAGTCTTCTGTCGTGGCACCAGGGGAGGCTAGGCTCCACCTGCTCCACCCGTTGACTCCGCCCACCTTTGTCGGTCTGCAGGAGGCGGGGCCGGGGGCTCAGTGGAGGCGGAGCTCCGCTCATCCGACTGCCTGGTCATCACCATCATGGAGCTTCCCGACGACTCGCCGTCCTCAGACTCACTGAGCATGCTCAACGTGGTGGGGGTGTACCGCCCCCCCAGCCTGGACTCGCTGGCCTGTCACCTGCCGGCTCACAAGGGTGGAGCCTGGACCTCCCGCAGCCTCCCGCGCTGCCTGCTGGGGGCGCTGTGTCTGGTCAGTGCTGCAGCTGGAAGCAGGACAGGTGAGGGTTCAGGTGTGTGACGCTTTGTGTGTGTGTGTGTGTGTGCAGGTGTACCTCAGCTCGCTGCCTTTGGGGATCTACCTGCTGATGATTGGCCAGCTGTGGCCAGGTGTGGTCCTGGTCTGCCTGGTTCCCTCCACGCTGCTGCTGCTCGTCCTCTACGGCTTGTCGGTGTCTCTGTCACGACCTGAGGGAGGCGCTGGCCTGAGGGAGGCGCTGGCCTGAGGGAGGCGCTGGCCAGAGGGAGGCGCTGGCCTGAGGGAGGCGCTGGCCGGAGGGAGGCGCTGACCTGAGGGAGGCGCTGGCCTGAGGGAGGCGCTGGCCAGAGGGAGGCGCTGGCCTGAGGGAGGCGCTGGCCGGAGGGAGGCGCTGACCTGAGGGAGGCGCTGACCTGAGGGAGGCGCTGGCCAGAGGGAGGCGCTGGCCTGAGGGAGGCGCTGGCCGGAGGGAGGCGCTGGCCAGAGGGAGGCGCTGACCTGAGGGAGGCGCTGGCCAGAGGGAGGCGCTGGCCGGAGGGAGGCGCTGGCCAGAGGGAGGCGCTGGCCTGAGGGAGACTGTAAACAACCATGAACAGTTCATCCTCACCGAGTCACTGAGCTGACAGTAACGAGCTCCACTGACGATAACGAGCTCCATTGACAATAACGAGCTCCCCTGATGATAACGAGCTCCACTGACGATTACGAGCTCCACTGACGATAACGAGCTCCATTGACAATAACGAGCTCCACTGACAATAACGAGCTCCCCTGATGATAACGAGCTCCACTGACAATAACGAGCTCCCCTGATGATAATGAGCTCCACTGACGATTACGAGCTCCACTGATGATAACGAGCTCCACTGATGATAACGAGCTCCACTGACGATTACGAGCTCCACTGATGATAACGAGCTCCACTGACGATAACGAGCTCCACTGATGATAACGAGCTCCACTGACGATTACGAGCTCCACTGATGATAACGAGCTCCACTGACGATAACGAGCTCCACTGATGATAACGAGCTCCACTGATGATAACGAGCTCCACTGACGATAACGAGCTCCACTGATGATAACGAGCTCCACTGACGATTACGAGCTCCACTGACGATAACGAGCTCCCCTGACGATAACGAGCTCCACTGATGATAACGAGCTCCACTGATGATAACGAGCTCCACTGACGATTACGAGCTCCACTGACGATAACGAGCTCCCCTGACGATAACGAGCTCCACTGATGATAACGAGCTCCCCTGATGATAACGAGCTCCACTGATGATAACGAGCTCCACTGATGATAACGAGCTCCACTGACGATAACGAGCTCCACTGATGATAACGAGCTCCACTGACGATTACGAGCTCCACTGACGATAACGAGCTCCCCTGATGATAACGAGCTCCACTGACGAAAACGAGCTCCACTGACGATAACGAGCTCCACTGACGATAATGAGCTCCACTGACGATAACGAGCTCCCCTGATGATAACGAGCTCCACTGATGATAACGAGCTCCACTGACGATTACGAGCTCCACTGACGATAACGAGCTCCCCTGATGATAACGAGCTCCACTGACGATTACGAGCTCCACTGACGATAACGAGCTCCCCTGATGATAACGAGCTCCACTGACGAAAACGAGCTCCACTGACGATAACGAGCTCCACTGACAATAACGAGCTCCACTGACGAAAACGAGCTCCACTGACGATAACGAGCTCCACTGACGATAATGAGCTCCACTGACGATAACGAGCTCCACTGACGATAACGAGCTCCACTGACGATAATGAGCTCCACTTACAATAACGAGCTCCCATGACGATAACGAGCTCCACTGATGATAACGAGCTCCACTGACGATAACGAGCTCCCATGACAATAACGAGCTCCACTGATGATAACGAGCTCCACTGATGATAACGAGCTCCACTGATGGAACGAGCAGCTCTGCCAACTGTCACAACTCATAATTAGTTTTATAAATGCTGAACCATGACGACAATTTGACAGAAACAATTTCAGATGTTCTCCAGATGCAGAACAGTCGAATAAATAAATAAAATTGAGTAAAACTGTTCACAGCAACGACTCCTTGTCTTCAACTCAGTTCAGTTTAGTTCGATTCAGTTCAGTTTAGTTTGATTCAGTTCAGTTTAGTTCGATTCAGTTCAGTTTAGTTCGATTCAGTTCAGTTCAGTTTGATTCAGTTCAGTTCAGTTTGATTCAGTTCAGTTTAGTTTGATTCAGTTCAGTTCAGTTTGATTCAGTTCAGTTCAGTTTGATTCAGTTCAGTTTGATTCCTGTACCAAACATAACACACATCTGAAAATACTTAAAAATAAAATTCACCATCAACATGTAGAGAGCAGGTGGAGGAGAGGTGGAGGAGAGGAGGTGAGGTGGAAGAGAGGTGGAGGGCAGGTGGAGGAGAGGTGGAGAGAAGGTGGAGGAGAGGTGGAGAGCAGGTGGAGGAGAGGTGGAGGAGAGGTGGAGAGCAGGTGGAGGAGAGGTGGAGAGCAGGTGGAGGTTGGACTAATTAAAGCTCCCTGGTGATTCAGGCAGTTTCTAGAAGCTCAAAACAACAACAAGCAGCTGAAGCGACGGTAAGAATCTTTACATGTTTTAACGTTTATCTACCTTTAAAGATATTATATAAAAATATATTAAGATGTTGATGTCAGACTGTTTTAACGTTTATCTACCTTTAAAGATATTATATAAAAATATATTAACATTTGATTGATTGATCTGGTAAACGGAGAAATGTACAAAGAAAGAAAAAGGTGAGGAGGAGGGAAAAAAGGGTTCCTGGTCTGGGAGCGCTGCAGCCCTGCATGTTTTCAATGTTTCCTCACATCAACACACTGGCTCGTTGTCCAGCTGTGTTACAGATGTGTGTGTGTTACAGGTGTGTGTGTGTTACAGATGTGTGTGTGTTACAGGTGTGTGTGTGTTACAGATGTGTGTGTGTTACAGGTGTGTGTGTTACAGGTGTGTATGTTACAGGTGTGTGTGTGTGTGTGTGTGTTACAGGTGTGTGTGTGTGTGTGTGTGTGTGTTACAGGTGTGTGTGTGTGTGTTACAGGTGTGTGTTACAGGTGTGTGTGTTACAGGTGTGTGTGTTACAGGTGTGTGTGTGTGTGTTACGTGTGTGTGTTACGTGTGTGTGTTACAGGTGTGTGTGTGTGTTACAGGTGTGTGTGTGTGTGTGTTACAGGTGTGTGTGTGTTACAGGTGGGTGTGTTACAGGTGTGTGTGATACATGTGTGTGTGTGTGTTACAGGTGTGTATGTGTTACAGGTGTGTGTGTTACAGGTGTGTGTGTGTTACAGGTGGGGGGGTTACACGTGTGTGTGCGTGTGTTACAGGTGTGTGTTACAGGTGTGTGTGTGTGTGTGTGTTACAGGTGTGTGTGTTACAGGTGTGTGTTACAGGTGTGTGTGTGTGTTACAGGTGTGTGTTACAGGTGTGTGTGTTACAGGTGTGTGTGATACATGTGTGTGTGTGTGTTACAGGTGTGTGTGATACATGTGTGTGTGTGTGTTACAGGTGTGTGTGTGTTACAGGTGTGTGTGTTACAGGTGTGTGTGATACATGTGTGTGTGTGTGTTACAGGTGTGTATGTGTTACAGGTGTGTGTGTTACAGGTGTGTGTGTGTTACAGGTGGGGGGTTACACGTGTGTGTGCGTGTGTTACAGGTGTGTGTTACAGGTGTGTGTGTGTGTGTGTGTTACAGGTGTGTGTGTTACAGGTGTGTGTTACAGGTGTGTGTGTGTGTTACAGGTGTGTGTTACAGGTGTGTGTGTGTGTGTTACACGTGTGTGTGTGTGTTACAGGTGTGTGTGTGTTACAGGTGGGTGTGTTACAGGTGTGTGTGTGTGTGTGTTACACGTGTGTGTTACAGGTGTGTGTGTTACAGGTGTGTGTGTTACAGGTGTGTGTGTGTGTGTTACAGGTGTGTGTTACAGGTGTGTGTGTTACAGGTGTGTGTTACAGGTGTTCCAGGTGTGCAGGGGACAGACCAGGTGATGAGTCGTTGGCGGCGGTCGGTCGATGAGCTGGCGGCCCGGCGGAGGCAGCAGGGTGAGTGTGAGCGCGCTCAGGACGCCCTCTGCCGGGTCACTTCCTGTTTCCAGCAGCTGGCAGCTTCACTGGGAAGCTCAGCTGACGGAAGCTTCCTGAGGGACGAGCTGGACGAGACCAGAGCCCTGGGACACCGCATCTGCACTGGTAACACCGTCTGTCTGTCTGTCGGTCGGTCTGTCCATCCGTCTGAGTGTGTGTGTGTGTGTGTGTAGGTCTATCTCGTCGACTGATGCGTCTACTGTCAGACTGTGACTCCGCCCCTTCCAGTGTGGAGGACAGACAGGTGTCAGAGCGTCTCTGGGTTCTCTTCCTCTCGGCTCTGGAGAACTTCCTGTCTGACCTTCATAAAGCCAGCGACCTGATTGGCCGGTTCCCTCTGACTCAACGCTACGATCGCCACTCATTAGTCAACACAGGTCAGCTGACGTCTGTGATTGGCTGACAAGCCTTCCACTGTTGACACGCCCTCCTGCTACAGGTTGTGTGGACGGCGTGGTGGGCGTGGCCTCCCGGGTGGCTCAGGTCCAGGTACCGTGGCTCACCCTGGAGGAGGAGTCCCGCCCTGATCTGACCAATCACATGGCGGCGCTGCAGGTGCTGCTGACCGACATGCAGCTGAAGGTGAGAGTCCTGCAGGCGGAGCGGGGTGACGTAGGCTGGCTGCTCCTCTCACCAGTCGCCCCTGTGCAGGTTCCTGTTGCATTCTGGTCCGTGGAGGCGACGCAGCCGGCGTGGGCGGAGTCCCTGGGCGAGCTGGACCCCGACCACAGCCTGGAGCAGCTGATGGAGGTCCAGGTGGTGTCCAACAAGCAGATGGCGGCATGTTGCTGCCACCTGACGTAGTGCTGCTGCCACCTGACGTAGTGCTGCTACATCCTGACGTAGTGCTACCACCACCTGACGTAGTGCTGCCGCCACCTGACGTAGTGCTGCTGCCACCTGATGTAGTGCTGCCACCACCTGACGTAGTGCTGCTACATCCTGACGTAGTACTGCATCCTGACGTAGTGCTGCCACCACCTGATGTAGTGCTGCTGCCACCTGACGTAGTGCTGCTACATCCTGACGTAGTGCTGCTACATCCTGACATAGTGCTGCTACATCCTGACATAGTACTGCCACCACCTGACGTAGTGCTGCCACCACCTGACGTAGTACTGCCACCACCTGACGTAGTACTGCCACCACCTGACGTAGTGCTGCCACCACCTCTGGCCTTAACTCTATTAAACCCAATAAAAACGCACCTGAACGACTTGCGGACATGGTGGACGAGGGGACATGGTGGACGTGGGGACATGGTGGACGAGGGGACATGGTGGACGAGAAGACATGGTGGACAAGGGGACATGGTGGACGTGGGGACATGGTGGACGAGGGGACATGGTGGACGTGGGGACATGGTGGACGAGGGGACATGGTGGATGAGAAGACATGGTGGATGTGGGGACATGGTGGACGAGGGGACATGGTGGACAAGAAGACATGGTGGACGAGGGGACATGGTGGACGAGGGGACATGGTGGACGTGGGGACATGGTGGACGTGGGGACATGGTGGACGAGAAGACATGGTGACATGGTGGACGAGAAGACATGGTGACATGGTGGACGTGGGGACATGGTGGACGTAGGGACATGGGGACATGGTGGACGAGAAGACATGGTGGACGAGGGGACATGGTGGACTTGGGGACATGGTGGTGGAGTTTCCTCAGCTTCAGAGACTCAGAAAGGCTCGGGGGGGTTTGAACTCAGGACCTTCTGACGAGACGAGTCCACTCCTCCGTCAGTCACGTCCAACCTCCACCACAATCAGTCAATGGTTCCTTCAGAGGTTCTACTTGTTCTCTGCCAGGAGAACCTCTGAACAACTTCCTCTTCAACTACGTTACACTCCTCCACCCTCTGCTAACAGCTACACCTCTTCTTGACGGGTCCTCTGATCCAGAACAGACTTAGTGGCCCTCCAGGACCCAGAAGGGACCTGGAGCTCCAGCCAATGAGGAGTCTGGTCAAGTGTTGAATAAGAACTTTATTGACAGAAACAGGAGACACAGAAATATGGTACAGAGGGACAGACGAGGCTTCAGAGCTGGAAGGACGAGTGGACATGAGCTTTAAAGGCTGAAAGACAAACAGGACAGTCACCACCAACCCCACCAACCCCACCAGCCTTGCCGCCTTGCTCAGCTCTACTCACCGTCCTGGTCGCTCCACAACTCTGCCGCCGTGGCGTTCAGGGGACTGTCCACGTTGGGCTCTGAAGACACACACACACACACACACTGTGTCATCACGTGACCCGGTGGTGACCCGGTGGTGCCCCCCTGCCAGCAGCAGGTGGTTGCCATGGTTACCTCCCAGCAGGCTCTGGATGGACAGCAGGATGGAGCGGACGTCGTACAGCGCGGACCACTTGTCCTTCAGGATGTCCAGGCAGATGAAGCCTTGCTCGTCCACGTTGGGGTGGAAACAGGGCGTGACGAACTTGACCCGGGGGGCCTGGTAGGGGTACCCGGGGGGGAAGTCCAGGGCCAGGCGGTACCGCAGGCCCTCGTACACCTGGACACACACACACACAGGTGACGTGTGGACCACACCTGGGGGACATTCTAGAGACGGACTGGAGACAACATACCGTCCCCTGAGCGCCGTCGATGGTCCCGACCCACCGGAACAGGTTCTCTGACTCTGGGAACGCCGAGACCCCCTTGTCACCTGACATCTACACACACACACACACACACACACACACACACACACACACACACACACACACACACACACACACACACACACACACACACACACACACACACACACACACACACACACACACACACACACACACACACACACACACACACACACACACACACACACACACACACACACACACACACGTTTGTGTCCAGGGTTTAGACCCCTAGTGGTCTGTGATGTAACTGCAAGTGTTCCGTGAAAATCAAACCTCTACCCTCCTAGTCCTCGTCCCCCCTCTACCCTTCTAGTCCTCGTCCCCCCTCTACCCTTCTAGTCCTCGTCCCCCCTCTACCCTTCTAGTCCTCGTCCCCCTCTACCCTTCTAGTCCTCGTCCCCCCTCTACCCTTCATTCTTCTTCTTCTTCTTCAATAAAGACACTTATTGACTCAGTTCCTTCATGTTCTTCTTCTCTGGTTCTGATGTAGACCAGCACCACCTACAGACCTGGTCTGTGAACTAGACCCTGTTCAGGAAGGGGGGGTGAAACCAGACCAGGTCCAAACTCACCATGAGAGTCATCAGCTCCTGCTGCAGCCTGGTGGGGGACAGGGGGACAGAGGGACACAGGGTTATTCCTGGCCATACCTCACATAACCTTCAGGGTGAGCCCCGCCCCCCGGGGACGGCGAGGACACACCAAGAGGTGGACAACTCACTGGTGGGACAGGTCGTCCAATTCTTCATTCATAGAGACAACTGCTGTCCCACTTTACCCTAGAAGAGGGACAACTGCTGTCCCACTTTACCCTAGAAGAGGGACAACTGCTGTCCCACTTTACCCTAGAGTAGGGACAACTGCTGTCCCACTTTACCCTAGAGTAGGGACAACTGCTGTCCCTCTTTACCCTAGAGTAGGGACAACTGCTGTCCCTCTTTACCCTAGAAGAGGGACAACTGCTGTCCCACTTTACCCTAGAAGAGGGACAACTGCTGTCCCACTTTACCCTAGAAGAGGGACAACTGCTGTCCCACTTTACCCTAGAAGAGGGACAACTGCTGTCCCACTTTACCCTAGAAGAGGGACAACTGCTGTCCCTCTTTACCCTAGAGGAGGGACAACTGCTGTCCCACTTTACCCTAGAAGAGGGACAACTGCTGTCCCACTTTACCCTAGAAGAGGGACAACTGCTGTCCCACTTTACCCTAGAGTAGAGACAACTGCTGTCCCTCTTTACCCTAGAGTAGGGACAACTGCTGTCCCTCTTTACCCTAGAAGAGGGACAACTGCTGTCCCACTTTACCCTAGAAGAGGGACAACTGCTGTCCCACTTTACCCTAGAAGAGGGACAACTGCTGTCCCACTTTACCCTAGAAGAGGGACAACTGCTGTCCCACTTTACCCTAGAAGAGGGACAACTGCTGTCCCACTTTACCCTAGAGGAGGGACAACTGCTGTCCCACTTTACCCTAGAGGAGGGACAACTGCTGTCCCACTTTACCCTAGAAGAGGGACAACTGCTGTCCCACTTTACCCTAGAAGAGGGACAACTGCTGTCCCACTTTACCCTAGAAGAGGGACAACTGCTGTCCCACTTTACCCTAGAAGAGGGACAACTGCTGTCCCACTTTACCCTAGAAGAGGGACAACTGCTGTCCCACTTTACCCTAGAAGAGGGACAACTGCTGTCCCACTTTACCCTAGAAGAGGGACAACTGCTGTCCCTCTTTACCCTAGAGGAGGGACAACTGCTGTCCCACTTTACCCTAGAAGAGGGACAACTGCTGTCCCACTTTACCCTAGAAGAGGGACAACTGCTGTCCCACTTTACCCTAGAAGAGGGACAACTGCTGTCCCACTTTACCCTAGAAGAGGGACAACTGCTGTCCCACTTTACCCTAGAAGAGGGACAACTGCTGTCCCACTTTACCCTAGAAGAGGGACAACTGCTGTCCCACTTTACCCTAGAGGAGGGACAACTGCTGTCCCTCTTTACCCTACAGTAGGGACAACTGCTGTCCCACTTTACCCTAGAAGAGGGACAACTGCTGTCCCACTTTACCCTAGAAGAGGGACAACTGCTGTCCCACTTTACCCTAGAGGAGGGACAACTGCTGTCCCACTTTACCCCAGATCCTTTAGACCAGGATCCAGAGTCTGGACCAGGTAGACCCCCCCCCCCAGTACTGACCGTTTGGACACGGAGCCCCTGGCTGCACTCCCTCCACCCTCACTGCCCTTCAGAGCCGTGGAGGCTGGAGCCGCTGCAGGGTCCCGGTTCTGGGAGGCCATGATGGTTCCTGGTGGAGACACCCGGGTTACAACGTGACCATGCCCACAGGCTCCTCCCCCCGGGGCTGTGGGGCGTCCTACCGGCTCTGTGGGGCGTCCTACCGGGTGTTCTACCGGCTCTGTGGGGCGTCCTACCGGGTGTTCTACCGGCTCTGTGGGGCGTTCTACCGGCTCTGTGGGGCGTCCTACCCGGTGTTCTACCGGCTCTGTGGGGCGTCCTACCGGGTGTTCTACTGGCTCTGTGGGGCGTTCTACCGGGTGTTCTACTGGCTCTGTGGGGCGTTCTACCGGGTGTCCTACCGGCTCTGTGGGGCGTCCTACCGGGTGTTCTACCGGCTCTGTGGGGCGTTCTACCCGGTGTTCTACCGGCTCTGTGGGGCGTTCTACCGGGTGTTCTACCGGCTCTGTGGGGCGTTCTACCCGGTGTTCTACCGGCTCTGTGGGGCGTCCTACCGGCTCTGTGGGGCGTTCTACCGGCTCTGTGGGGCGTTCTACCGGGTGTTCTACCGGCTCTGTGGGGCGTTCTACCGGGTGTTCTACCGGCTCTGTGGGGCGTCCTACCGGGTGTTCTACCGGAGAGCTGCTCTCGGGGCGGTTCGCAATATTAGCTTCCTGCCAAGTGGGGGGGCGTTTTACCGGGTATACCACCGGGTATATCACCGGGAGGTCCACCGGGCAGCTGCTCCCGGGCGGTCCACCGGGCGTGTTACCGGACGGTCCACCGGTTATATCACCGGGCAGCTGCTCCCGGGCGGTTCGCAACGTTAGCTTCCTGCTAAGTGTGGGGTGTTTTACCGGGTATATCACCGTGAGTTTCACCAGGTGTTTCACCGGGTGGTCAACCGGGCAGCTGCTCCCGGGCGGTCCACCGGGCGTGTTACCGGGCGGTCCACCGGGCGGTCCACCGGGTATATCACCGGGCAGCTTCTCCCGGGCGGTTGGCAGCGTTAGCTTCCTGCTAAGTGCTTCGGTTAGCTCCGCGGCTAGCTGAACGTTAGCTCGTACTGGTAAATCGTTTATGTCAGAAACTGTCAACAACACGGTCCGCGGCGCTTCTACAACGTGTCTGGAGACACCGGGGACACCGGAGACTCACCGGAGACTCACCGGAGACTCACCGGAGATCGCTGGACGTTCTGCCGGAGCGCCGCTGCTGCTGTCGGATTCAAACTGAGCTCCTCCCGCCCCTCGGTTTAAACTGACGCTACGTCACACAGGCAGCCAATCAGCAGCCGACCTTTAAAAACAAACCAGTTGGGTTTGCCCAATGAGAACAAGACGTTCTGCGGGCAATGCGATATGATTGGACGACAGGAATGACGACTGTCAACAAAACAAACAAAACAAGGTGGCCTTCAGCTCGGAATCAACATGACATCATGGTGGACAGTGTCATCACTGACGTCACACTACGGGTCAGTGACGGCCTCTGATGTCACATGCTGTGGAAGCGCTTGCAAGTAAGTGGTGGTCAGTGGGGATCAGTGGTGGTGGTCAGTGGTGGTCAGTGGTGGTCAGTGGTGGTGGTCAGTGGTGGGGATCAGTGGTGGTGGTCAGTGGGGGTCAGTGGGGGTCAGTGGTGGTGGTCAGTGGTGATGGTCAGTGGTGGTGGTCAGTGGTGGTCAGTGGTGGTGGTCAGTGGGGGTCAGTGGGGGTCAGTGGTGGTGGTCAGTGGTGATGGTCAGTGGTGGTGGTCAGTGGTGGTCAGTGGTGATGGTCAGTGGTGATGGTCAGTGGTGGTCAGTGGTGGTGGTCAGTGGTGGTGGTCAGTGGTGGTCAGTGGTGATGGTCAGTGGTGATGGTCAGTGGTGATGGTCAGTGGGGGTGGTCAGTGGTGGTGGTCAGTGGTGATGGTCAGTGGGGGTGGTCAGTGGTGGTGGTCAGTGGTGATGGTCAGTGGGGGTCAGTGGTGGTGGTCAGTGGTGATGGTCAGTGGGGGTGGTCAGTGGTGGTGGTCAGTGGTGATGGTCCGTGGGGGTCAGTGGTGGTGGTCAGTGGTGATGGTCAGTGGGGGTCAGTGGTGGTGGTCAGTGGTGGTGGTCAGTGGTGGTGGTCAGTGGGGGTCAGTGGGGGGTCAGTGGTGGTGGTCAGTGGTGGTGGTCAGTGGGGGTCAGTGGTGGTGGTCAGTGGTGGTGGTCAGTGGGGGTCAGTGGTGGTGGTCAGTGGGGGTCAGTGGTGGTGGTCAGTGGTGGTGGTCAGTGGGGGTCAGTGGTGGTGGTCAGTGGGGGTCAGTGGTGGTGGTCATGGTCAGTGGGGGTCAGTGGTGGTGGTCAGTGGGGGTCAGTGGTGGTGGTCAGTGGGGGTCAGTGGTGATGGTCAGTGGTCATGGTCAGTGGGGGTTAGTGGTGGTGGTCAGTGGGGGTCAGTGGTGGTGGTCAGTGGGGGTCAGTGGTGGTGGTCAGTGGGGGTCAGTGGGGGTCAGTGGTGGTGGTCAGTGGGGGTCAGTGGTGATGGTCAGTGGTCATGGTCAGTGGGGGTCAGTGGGGGTCAGTGGTGGTGGTCAGTGGGGATCAGTGGTGGTGGTCAGTGGTGGTCAGTGGTCATGGTCAGTGGGGGTCAGTGGTGGTGGTCAGTGGGGGTCAGTGGTGGTCAGTGGTGGTCAGTGGTGGTGGTCAGTAGGGGTCAGTGGTGGTCAGTGGGGGTGGTCAGTAGGGGTCAGTGGTGGTCAGTGGGGATCAGTGGTGGTCAGTGGGGGTCAGATCAGTGGTGGTCAGGTCAGTGGTGGTCAGTGGGGATCAGTGGTGGTCAGTGGGGGTCAGATCGGTGGTGGTCAGGTCAGTGGTGGTCAGTGGGGATCAGTGGTGGTCAGTGGTGGTGGTCAGTAGGGGTCAGTGGTGGTCAGTGGGGGTCAGTGGTGGTCAGTGGTGGTCAGTGGTGGTCAGTGGGGATCAGTGGTGGTCAGTGGTGGTGGTCAGTAGGGGTCAGTGGTGGTCAGTGGTGGTCAGTGGGGATCAGTGGTGGTCAGTGGTGGTGGTCAGTAGGGGTCAGTGGTGGTCAGTGGTGGTCAGTGGGGATCAGTGGTGGTCAGTGGTGGTGGTCAGTAGGGGTCAGTGGTGGTCAGTGGGGGTCAGTGGTGGTCAGTGATGGTCAGTGATGGTTAGTGGTGGTCAGTGGTGGTCAGTGATGTTTAGTGGTGGTCAGTGGTGGTCAGTGGTGGTTAGTGGTGGTCAGTGGTGGTCAGTGTCATTCCGTCTTTCCGTCACGTCTCTAAGGTCTAAACATCTTCAACAGTTTCAGGTCAGTTTGACAGAACATCATACGTGTGCAACCTGTGTTTACACTTTCCTCGTTATACCGCCCCCTACAGGGCCGGCGTGCAGCTCTAAGCCCTACCCCTACCCCTAACCCTAACCCTATCTACCCCTAGCCCTACCCCTAACTAACCCTACCCATACCCCTACCCCTAACTAACCCTAACCCTACCCCTACCCCTAACCTGAACCTTAACCCTACCCCTAACCAACCCTACCCCTACCCCCAACCTTAACCCTACCCCTAACTAACCCTAACCCTACCCCTACCCCTACCCTTAACCCAACCCCTAACTAACCCTAACCCTACCCCTAACTAACCCTAACCCTACCCATACCCTTACCCTTAACCCAACCCCTAACTAACCCTAACCCTACCCCTAACCTTAACCCTACCCCTAACTAACCCTACCCCTACCACTAACTTTAACCCTACCCCTAACTAACCCTAACCCTACCCATACCCCTACCCCTAACCTTAACCCTACCCCTAACTAACCCTAACCCTACCCCTAACTAACCCTAACCCTACCCCTAACTAACCCTAACCCTACCACTAACTAACCCTAACCCTACCCCTAACTAACCCTAACCCTACCCCTAACCTTAACCCTACCCCTAACTAACCCTACCCCTACCACTAACTTTAACCCTACCCCTAACTAACCCTAACCCTACCCATACCCCTACCCCTAACCTTAACCCTACCCCTAACTAACCCTAACCCTACCCCTAACTAACCCTAACCCTACCCCTAACTAACCCTAACCCTACCCCTAACCCTAACCCTAACTAACCCGAACCCTACCCCTAACTAACCCTAACCCTACCCCTAACTAACCCTAACCCTACCCCTAACCCTACCCCTAACTAACCCTACCCCTACCCCTAACTTTAACCCTACCCCTAACTAACCCTAACCCTACCCATACCCCTACCCCTAACCCTAACCCTACCCCTAACTAACCCGAACCCTACCCCTAACTAACCCTAACCCTACCCCTAACTAACCCTAACCCTACCCCTAACCCTACCCCTAACTAACCCTAACCCTACCCATACCCCTACCCCTAACCCTAACCCTACCCCTAACTAACCCGAACCCTACCCCTAACTAACCCTAACCCTACCCCTAACTAACCCTAACCCTACCCCTAACCCTACCCCTAACTAACCCTAACCCTACCCATACCCCTACCCCTAACCCTAACCCTACCCCTAACTAACCCTAACCCTACCCCTAACCCTACCCCTAACTAACCCTAACCCTACCCATACCCCTACCCCTAACCCTAACCCTACCACTAACTAACCCTAACCCTACCCCTAACTAACCCTAACCCTACCCCTAACCTTAACCCTACCCCTAACTAACCCTACCCCTACCACTAACTTTAACCCTACCCCTAACTAACCCTAACCCTACCCAAACCCCTACCCCTAACCTTAACCCTACCCCTAACTAACCCTAACCCTACCCCTAACTAACCCTAACCCTACCCCTAACTAACCCTAACCCTACCCCTAACCCTAACCCTAACTAACCCGAACCCTACCCCTAACTAACCCTAACCCTACCCCTAACTAACCCTAACCCTACCCCTAACCCTACCCCTAACTAACCCTAACCCTACCCATACCCCTACCCCTAACCCTAACCCTACCCCTAACTAACCCGAACCCTACCCCTAACTAACCCTAACCCTACCCCTAACTAACCCTAACCCTACCCCTAACCCTACCCCTAACTAACCCTAACCCTACCCATACCCCTACCCCTAACCCTAACCCTACCCCTAACCCTACCCCTAACTAACCCTAACCCTACCCATACCCCTACCCCTAACCCTAACCTTACCCCTAACTAACCCTAACCCTACCCCTAGCTAACCCTACCCCACCCCCACCCCGTCACTCTGGAGTTCACGAAGCCCCCTGAGATGAACAGCAGCTCTCAGTGACGTCACTCTAAAGAAACATGGTAGAATGTTAGAACATGTTAGAACATGTAGGAACGTTTCCTTCCTAAGATCAAAGTCCTTCACAGAGAATCTTCAGCCTGAAGAAGTTCCTGAGGTGGAAGACTGTCAGGATTATAGAATCAGTATTAGGACTATAAGACGCAGTGCAGCTGCAGTCGTTCCATCTTGGACGTTCGTCGAGTACGAGGGACAAAGACACGGTGATTATTAAATATGTTCATAATAATCAAGGAAATCCTGTGTAAAATCACATGTCCAGAAGCAGTTAGCAACCCTATAACCCTACATGGTCAGGAAAAGTGATTATATATATATATATATATATATATATAATTACTTTTCGTTTGTGAGAGGGAGAGATAACCATAGACATTATATACAGTCTTTATTATGTCTATGGATAACAGTCACACTTCCTACCAGCAGGTGGCGGTATTGCAGCAATTCATTGTTTGCCAACCGCCATTAAGACGAAGAAGAAGAAAAACCGGAAGCGGAAGCTGGTCGGCTCTCCGTGTGAAGATGAACGCGCCTCCTGCCTTCGAGTCTTTTCTTCTGTTTGAAGGAGAGAAAAAAATCAGCATCAGCAAAGATACTAAAGTCCCGAACGCCTGTTTGTTCACCCTGAACAAGGAAGACCACACCGTGGGCAACATTATCCGGGCGTGAGTAGAGGGGGGAGGGGGAGGGGAGGGGGGAGGGGAGACCATCCTCTGACTGTGTGTGTGTGTGTGTGTGTGTGTGTGTGTGTGTGTGTGTGTGTGTGTGTGTGTGTGTGTGTGTGTGTGTGTGTCAGTCAGCTGCTGAAGGATCCTCAGGTGTTGTTTGCTGGTTATAAAGTTCCTCATCCTCTGGAACACAAGATCGTCATCAGAGTCCAAACCACACCTGACTACAGTCCACAGGTAAAACACACACACACACACACACACACACACCTGACTATAGTCCACAGGTAAAACACACACACACACACACACACACACACCTGACTACAGTCCACAGGTAAAACACACACACACACACACACACACCTGACTACAGTCCACAGGTAAAACACACACACACACACACACACACACACACACCTGACTACAGTCCACAGGTAACACACACACACACACCTGACTACAGGTCACACACACACACACACACACCTGACTACAGGTCACACACACACACACACACACCTGACTACAGGTCACACACACACACACACACACACACACACACACACACACACACACACACACACACACACACACACACACACACACACACACACCTGACTACAGGTCACACACACACACCTGACTACAGGTCACACACACACACACACCTGACTACAGGTCACACACACACACAGTAACGTGGCGTGTTCCTGCAGGAAGCGTTCACCAACGCCATCACGGACCTGATCAGCGAACTGTCTCTGCTGGAGGAACGGTTCAGAGTCGCCATCAAAGACAAGCAGGAAGGCATCGAGTGACTCCGCCCACTGATGATGTCATCACATGTTTCTTTGTGTTAATAAAGCCTGCAATGTCACATCCTGCAGTGTTTCTTCAGTTTGGCTCCGCCCACTCAACTGTACCGGGGCAGCATGGGGACGGTCGGGGGACATGTCAGGACGGTCAGGGGACAGGTCAGGACAGTCAAGGGACAGGTCGGGATGGTCGGGGGACGGTCAGGGGACAGGTCAGGACGGTCGGGGGACAGGTCAGGATGAGTCGGGGGACAGGTCAGGACGGTCAGGGGACAGGTCAGGACGGTCAGGGGAACGGTCGGGGGACATGTCAGGACGGTCAGGGGACAGGTCAGGACAGTCAAGGGACAGGTCAGGACGGTCGGGGGACAGGTCAGGACGGTCCGGGGACAGGTCAGGATGAGTCAGGGGACAGGTCAGGACGGTCGGGGGACAGGTCAGGATGAGTCCGGGGACAGGTCGGGGGACAGGTCAGGATGAGTCAGGGGACAGGTCGGGGGACAGGTCAGGGGACAGGAGCGTCTCATTCTAATAAATGATCCAGTTGAGAGAAAACCTGTTTGACAGACAGCTTTTATTGCGTTGGTAAAAACAAGGTGAGCTAATGGGAGAAGAGCAGTGGGCGGGGCCAGAGGGTCAGGTGACGGTGGGGGCGGGGCCGGAGGGTCAGGTGACGGTGGGGGCGGAGTCTCTCTGAGCCTCCATGGTTCTCTGCATCTTCTCCACCATCCAGACAGGAACGGAGAACGGCTTCATCTCGTCCATCCTGACGTCTGGAGACTCCCTGTGACCAGACCAGCGTTTACCTGAGGCCCTGCAGAGCCCTACCTGACTCTACCTCACTACCTCACTCACATGAACTCTACCTCACTCACCTGAACTCTACCTCACTCTACCTCACTCACCTGAACTCTACCTCACTCACCTGAACTCTACCTCACTCTACCTCACTCACCTGAACTCTACCTCACTCACTTGATCTCTACCTCGCTCTCCTGAACTCTACCTCACTCTACCTGAACTCTACCTCACTCACCTGGACTCTACCTCACTCTCCTGAACTCTACCTGGACTCTACCTCACTCTCCTGAACTCTACCTCACTCTACCTGGACTCTACCTGACTCTACCTCACTCACCTGGACTCTACCTCACTCTCCTGAACTCTACCTCACTCACCTGATCTCTACCTCACTCACCTGATCTGTACCTCACTCTACCTCACTCTCCTGAACTCTACCTCACTCTCCTGAACTCTACCGCACTCTCCTGGACTCTACCGCACTCTACCTCACTCACCTGGACTCTACCTCACTCTACCCGACTCTACCTCACTCTACCCGACTCTACCTCACTCACCTGGACTCTACCTCACTCTCCTGAACTCTACCTCACTCACCTGAACTCTACATCACTCTCCTGAACTCTACATCACTCTCCTGAACTCTACCTCACTCTCCTGAACTCTACCTCACTCTCCTGAACTCTACCTCACTCACCTGATCTCTACCTCACTCTACCTCACTCTCCTGAACTCTACCTCACTCTACCTGGACTCTACCTCACTCTACCTGGACTCTACCTCACTCACCTGGACTCTACCTCACTCACCTGGACTCTACCTCACTCACCTGAACTCTACATCACTCTCCTGAACTCTACCTCACTCTCCTGATCTCTACCTCACTCTACCTCACTCACCTGAACTCTACCTCACTCACCTGAACTCTACCTCACTCACCTGAACTCTACCTCACTCTCCTGAACTCTACCTCACTCTACCTCACTCACCTGAACTCTACATCACTCTCCTGAACTCTACCTCACTCACCCGAACTCTACCTCACTCTCCTGAACTCTACCTCACTCACCTGAACTCTACCTCACTCTCCTGAACTCTACCTCACTCTACCTCACTCACCTGAACTCTACATCACTCTCCTGAACTCTACCTCACTCACCCGAACTCTACCTCACTCACCTGATCTCTACCTCACTCTACCTCACTCTCCTGAACTCTACCTCACTCTATCTCGCTCTCCTGAACTCTACCTCACTCACCTGATCTCTACCTCACTCACCTGATCTCTACCTCACTCACCTGAATTCTACCTCACTCTCCTGAACTCTACCTCACTCTCCTGAACTCTACCTCGCTCTCCTGATCTCTACCTCACTCACCTGATCTCTACCTCACTCACCTGATCTCTACCTCACTCTACCTCACTCTCCTGAACTCTACCTCGCTCTCCTGAACTCTACCTCGCTCTCCTGAACTCTACCTCGCTCTCCTGAACTCTACCTCGCTCTCCTGAACTCTACCTCGCTCTCCTGAACTCTACCTCACTCACCTGATCTCTACCTCACTCTACCTCGCTCTCCTGAACTCTACCTCACTCTCCTGAACTCTACCTCGCTCTCCTGAACTCTACCTCGCTCTCCTGAACTCTACCTCGCTCTCCTGAACTCTACCTCACTCTACCTCACTCTCCTGAACTCTACCTCGCTCTCCTGAACTCTACCTCACTCTACCTCACTCTCCTGAACTCTACCGCACTCACCTGAACTCTACCTCACTCCTTCCACCCGTACTCTACCTCACTCTACCGCACTCACCTGAACTCTACCTCACTCACCCGTACTCTACCTCACTCCTTCCACCCGTACTCTACCTCACTCCCTCACCTGTACTCGTCACTGCGGGACAGATCCTGGATGTCGTCCTCTATCAGGAGGTAGGCCTTGAAACACAGAGGTAGAAAAAACATCATTACTGAGAAGCTCAGGAGGAGGAGGAGGAAGAGGAGCAGGAGCAGGAAGAGGAGGAGCAGGAAGAGGAGGAGCAGGAAGAGGAGGAGCAGGAGCAGGAAGAGGAGGAGCAGGAGGAGGAAGAGGAGGAGCAGGAGCAGGAAGAGGAGGAGCAGGAGGAGGAAGAGGAGGAGCAGGAGCAGGAAGAAGAGGAGGAGGAGGAAGCTGACAACAAATGGAACTGTGGCCTGAAGCTCCAGTAGAACCTAAGGAGAACCTGAGGAGAACCTGAGGAGAACCTGAGGAGAACCTGTACTGGACATTACACAACGATCCATAAAGTAAAGTTTACGCATAAAGTCCGTAAAGTTCCGTAACGTAACATAACGATCTGTAACGTGACGATTCACAACGTGACGATTCACAACGTGACGATTCACGTAGTGGAAAGCAAAGCAGTGAGACAGGATGTCCAGCAGGACAGAGGAAAGCAAAGCAGTGAGACAGGATGTCCAGCAGGACAGAGGAAAGCAAAGCGGTGAGACAGGTTGTCCAGCAGGACAGAGGAAAGCAAAGCGGTGAGACAGGATGTCCAGCAGGACAGAGGAAAGCAAAGCGGTGAGACAGGATGTCCAGCAGGACAGAGGAAAGCAAAGCGGTGAGACAGGATGTCCAGCAGGACAGAGGAAAGCAAAGCGGTGAGACAGGTTGTCCAGCAGGACAGAGGAAAGCAAAGCGGTGAGACAGGATGTCCAGCAGGACAGAGGAAAGCAAAGCGGTGAGACAGGATGTCCAGCAGGACAGAGGAAAGCAAAGCAGTGAGACAGGATGTCCAGCAGGACAGAGGAAAGCAAAGCAGTGAGACAGGATGTCCAGCAGGACAGAGGAAAGCAAAGCAGTGAGACAGGTTGTCCAGCAGGACAGAGGAAAGCAAAGCGGTGAGACAGGATGTCCAGCAGGACAGAGGAAAGCAAAGCAGTGAGACAGGATGTCCAGCAGGACAGAGGAAAGCAAAGCAGTGAGACAGGATGTCCAGCAGGACAGAGGAAAGCAAAGCAGTGAGACAGGATGTCCAGCAGGACAGAGGAAAGCAAAGCAGTGAGACAGGATGTCCAGCAGGACAGAGGAAAGCAAAGCGGTGAGACAGGTTGTCCAGCAGGACAGAGGAAAGCAAAGCGGTGAGACAGGTTGTCCAGCAGGACAGAGGAAAGCAAAGCGGTGAGACAGGACACAGAGGACAGAGTCGTCTTCTGACAGTTAAAAGACTTCTTGACTCACCATTTTCCCTCCAGTTGCTCTCATGTGGTGTCGCTCTGCCAGCCACTGCTTGTCCTTGGAGTCTGCTGCATACTGACCGTGAGACACAACGAGACACAACGAGACACCGTGAGACACAACGAGACACAGTGAGACACAGTGAGACACAGTGAGACACAACGAGACACCGTGAGACACAACGAGACACAGTGAGACACAACAAGACACAGTGAGACACAGTGAGACACAACGAGACACCGTGAGACACAACGAGACACCGTGAGACACAACGAGACACCATGAGACACATTGAGACACAACGAGACACCATGAGACACAACGAGACACCGTGAGACACAACGAGACACCATGAGACACATTGAGACACAACGAGACACCATGAGACACAACGAGACACCGTGAGACACAACGAGACACAGTGAGACACAACAAGACACAGTGAGACACAACGAGACACCGTGAGACACAACGAGACACCATGAGACACATTGAGACACAACGAGACACCATGAGACACAACGAGACACCGTGAGACACAACGAGACACCATGAGACACATTGAGACACAACGAGACACCATGAGACACAACGAGACACCGTGAGACACAACGAGACACCGTGAGACACAACGAGACACCATGAGACACAACGAGACACATTGAAACACAACGAGACACCATGAGACACAACGAGACACCATGAGACACAACGAGACACCATGAGACACGTTGAGACACCATGAGACATTGAGACACCATGAGACACGTTGAGACACCATGAGACACGTTGAGACACCATGAGACATTGAGACACCATGAGACACGTTGAGACACCATGAGACACGTTAAGACACCATGAGACACGTTGAGACACCATGAGACATTGAGACACCATGAGACACGTTGAGACACCATGAGACACGTTGAGACGATGTGACGTGACGAAGGTAGGAATCGACTCTGTTGCCATAGAAACCAGCTTTACCTTGAACAGGTCAGCATGTTTGATGTAGATCCTCCCTCTGGTCCCGCCCATCCCCAGAGCCCTGCAGTGACATCACCATGACCAACCATGACATCACAACCACAGGTACTGAGTCACCGTGTCGCCGGCCCTGAGCCTCCTGTTCACTTGTTAACTTGTTGCTAACTTACTTGTTAGCTTGTTGCTAACTTACTTGTTGACTTACTGTTGACTTGTTGCTAACTTACTTGTTAACTTGTTGCTAACTTGCTTGTTAACTTGTTGCTAACTTACTTGTTAACTTGTTGCTAACTTACTTGTTGACTTGTTAACTTACTGTTGACTTGTTAACTTGTTGCTAACTTACTTGTTAACTTGTTGCTAACTTACTTGTTAACTTGTTGCTAACTTACTTGTTGACTTGTTGCTAACTTACTTGTTGACTTGTTAACTTACTGTTGACTTGTTAACTTGTTGCTAACTTACTTGTTAACTTGTTGCTAACTTACTTGTTGACTTGTTAACTTACTGTTGACTTGTTAACTTGTTGCTAACTTACTTGTTAACTTGTTGCTAACTTACTTGTTGACTTGTTGCTAACTTACTTGTTAACTTGTTGCTAACTTGCTTGTTAACTTGTTGCTAACTTACTTGTTAACTTGTTGCTAACTTGCTTGTTAACTTGTTGCTAACTTACTTGTTAACTTGTTGCTAACTTACTTGTTGACTTGTTAACTTACTGTTGACTTGTTAACTTGTTGCTAACTTACTTGTTAACTTGTTGCTAACTTACTTGTTAACTTGTTGCTAACTTACTTGTTGACTTACTGTTGACTTGTTGCTAACTTACTTGTTAACTTGTTGCTAACTTGCTTGTTAACTTGTTGCTAACTTACTTGTTAACTTGTTGCTAACTTACTTGTTAACTTGTTGCTAACTTACTTGTTGACTTGTTAACTTGTTGCTAACTTACTTGTTAACTTGTTGCTAACTTGCTTGTTAACTTGTTGCTAACTTGCTTGTTAACTTGTTGCTAACTTACTTGTTGACTTGTTAACTTACTGTTGACTTGTTAACTTGTTGCTAACTTACTTGTTAACTTGTTGCTAACTTGCTTGTTAACTTGTTAACTTGTTGCTAACTTACTTGTTAACTTACTTGTTAGCTTGTTAACTTGTTGCTAACTTACTTGTTAACTTGTTGCTAACTTACTTGTTAACTTGTTGCTAACTTGCTTGTTAACTTGTTGCTAACTTACTTGTTAACTTGTTGCTAACTTACTTGTTGACTTGTTAACTTACTGTTGACTTGTTAACTTGTTGCTAACTTACTTGTTAACTTGTCGCTAACTTGCTTGTTAACTTGTTGCTAACTTACTTGTTAACTTGTTGCTAACTTACTTGTTGACTTACTGTTGACTTGTTAACTTGTTGCTAACTTACTTGTTGACTTGTTGCTAACTTACTTGTTAGCTTGTTAACTTGTTGCTAACTTACTTGTTAACTTACTTGTTAGCTTGTTAACTTGTTGCTAACTTACTTGTTGACTTGTTGCTAACTTACGTGTTAGCTTGTTAACTTGTTGCTAACTTACTTGTTAACTTACTTGTTAGCTTGTTAACTTGTTGCTAACTTACTTGTTAGCTTGTTAACTTGTTGCTAACTTACTTGTTAACTTACTTGTTGGCTCTGGATCCGAGGACGAAGGTGCTTTTCTCTGACAGTCGGGCCGGATCCCACTGAAACATCATGTTGGCATTAGAAACTATGCTGAGGTACAAGTAGAGGTAGAGGTAGAGGTAGAGGTACAGGTAGAGGTAGAGGTACAGGTACAGGCACAGGCACAGGCACAGGTAGAGGTAGAGGTAGAGGCACAGGTACAGGTAGAGGTACCCTCTCAGTTGAAGCAGACTCACCTTGGGTCCGTCTCTCCTGACTGGATCAGATTTTGGCTTCACTCTGAATAAACAGTCACATTTAGTTCTTTTACACTGATTTAAGTCTCTGAAGTCACATTCACATTCACACACACACACACACACACACACACACACACACACACACACACACACACACACACACACACACACACACACACACACACACACACACACACACACACACACACACACACACACACACACACACACACACACACACACACACACACACACACACAGTTTGGGGTTCAGGGTCTTGCTCAAGGACACTTTGACATGTGGACTGATTGGGGACGGAACAATCAACCTTGTGGTTGAGAGACGAGGCTCCGCCCACTGAGCTACAAGAGCTCCACCAGGTGAGGCTGCACCAGGTGAGGCTCCACCAGGTGAGGCTCCACCAGGTGAGGCTGCACCAGGTGAGGCTCCACCAGGTGAGGCTGCACCAGGTGAGGCTGCACCAGGTGAGGCTCCGCCCGTCACCACAGTTCCTCACCCAGAGGAGAAGCTCATCCCTCGATCAGACGCCATGACACCAGCGGGACGCGTCTTCCTCTGAGGACAGAAAGGAGGAAGGTCAATGGTTCACCTGTCCCCTCACCTGTCCCCTCACCTGTCTGGCAGCACTCCTCATTGTACCTTCTTCAGCAGGGGACTTCCTCTGTGACCAGTGTCTTCGTCAGCAGGACGACACCTCTGACAGGTGAGAAAGGACAGGTGAGGACAGACAGGCCAAGACACATGTGAGACTACAGTGGACAGGTGGGACTAGATGTGGACAGGTGGGACTAGGTATGGACAGGTGAGACGAGAGTGGACAGGTGAGACGAGAGTGGACAGGTGAGACGGGAGTGGACAGGTGAGACTAGAGTGGACAGGTGAGACGGGAGTAGACAGGTGAGACGGGAGTGGACAGGTGAGACGGGAGTGGACAGGTGAGACTGGAGTGGACAGGTGAGACTAGAGTGGACAGGTGAGACTAGAGTGGACAGGTGA
Source organism: Blennius ocellaris (assembly GCF_963422515.1). Classification (NCBI taxonomy): domain Eukaryota; kingdom Metazoa; phylum Chordata; class Actinopteri; order Blenniiformes; family Blenniidae; genus Blennius; species Blennius ocellaris. The sequence continues at coordinate 26,756 of NW_027662134.1, forward strand.
GACGGGAGTAGACAGGTGAGACGGGAGTAGACAGGTGAGACGGGAGTAGACAGGTGAGACTGGAGTGGACAGGTGAGACGGGAGTGGACAGGTGAGACTAGAGTGGACAGGTGAGACGGGAGTGGACAGGTGAGACGGGAGTGGACAGGTGAGACGGGAGTGGACAGGTGAGACTAGAGTGGACAGGTGAGACTGGAGTGGACAGGTGAGACTAGAGTGGACAGGTGAGACTAGAGTGGACAGGTGAGACTGGAGTGGACAGGTGAGACTAGAGTGGACAGGTGAGACTGGAGTGGACAGGTGAGACTAGAGTGGACAGGTGAGACTGGAGTGGACAGGTGAGACGGGAGTGGACAGGTGAGACTAGAGTGGACAGGTGAGACTGGAGTGGACAGGTGAGACGGGAGTGGACAGGTGAGACGGGAGTGGACAGGTGAGACTAGAGTGGACAGGTGAGACTGGAGTGGACAGGTGAGACTAGAGTGGACAGGTGAGACTGGAGTGGACAGGTGAGACTGGAGTGGACAGGTGAGACAGGAGTGGACAGGTGAGACTGGAGTGGACAGGTGAGACTAGAGTGGACAGGTGAGACAGGAGTGGACAGGTGAGACTAGAGTGGACAGGTGAGACAGGAGTGGACAGGTGAGACAGGAGTGGACAGGTGAGACTGGAGTGGACAGGTGAGACAGGAGTGGACAGGTGAGACTAGAGTGGACAGGTGAGACTAGAGTGGACAGGTGAGACCTTGACAGTGACCTCAGGCCCCGCCTTCTTCATGTCCTCCTCTGGAAACAGCTGTTTGGCCTGGGGATGACATCACAGTCAGGTGATGTTTGACATCACTCCTCAGTCACATGACAACAGGAAGTGACCTCACATGTTCCAGAACATTCCTGCAGGTGTCTCTGATCAGCTGATCGGTCTGGACCTCGTCCCCAACGTTCTCCTTCACGTTCTCCGCAGCTTTCTGCAAGAACTGCAACCAGACTCCCTTTATAATCTCTCTCTCTCTCTCTCTCTCTCTCTCTCTCTCTCTCTCTCTCTCTCGCTCTCTCTCAGCAGGTAGCAGTCAGTAGGTACCATGTACCAGGCCGCAGGTACCAGGTACCAGGTACCAGGTACCAGGTACCAGTCAGTCGCAGCAGGTACCTTGTGGTACTTCCTGAACAGGGCCATGAGGTCGTGGTTGAAGCTGGGCTGCAGCACCGCCCTCAGCAGGTCCATGGACACTTGAGGATCCGTGTAGCTGCAAGAGGCCAGAACAGTGATGACATCATCCTCCCAGGCTGTCTGTGATTGGCTGCGCTGAGGAGGAGGTGTGACGTCGTACCTGACAGCCATGTGTGAGCGGCGTCCTCGGCGGTGGACCTGCCTGTGCTTGATCATCATGTTCCACTGCTGCTGCTGCTGCTGGAGACAAGGACTGCTATCACTCTCTCTCTCTCTCTCTCTCTCTCTCTGTGTCTCTCTCTCTATCACTCTCTCTCTGTGTCTCTCTCTCTATCTCTCTCTCTCTCTCTCTGTGTCTCTCTATCTGTGCTTGATCATCATGTTCCACTGCTGCTGCTGCTGCTGGAGACAAGGACTGCTATCACTCTCTCTCTCTCTCTCTCTGTGTGTCTCTCTCTCTATCACTCTCTCTCTGTGTCTCTCTCTCTATCACTCTCTCTCTGTGTCTCTCTCTCTATCACTCTCTCTCTCTCTCTCTCTCTCTGTGTCTCTCTATCTGTGCTTGATCATCATGTTCCACTGCTGCTGGAGACAAGGACTGCTATCACTCTCTCTCTCTCTCTCTATCATTCTCTCTCTCTCTCTCTCTCTATCATTCTCTCTCTCTCTCTCTCCACAGTTAACACTCAAAGTGAATTAGAGTCAAGGTGTTAATAATGAATACATGTAATTTAATTTAATGTGTTCAGAGTTAAAGTCAATCCGCGTGATGAAAAGTGTCTCGTGCAGTAAAACTCTTCAAACGTCAAAGTGACTTTGTAACAGAACTGAAGTATAAAAGCGGTCAGTTTGCGTCTGAGCGGCTTCCTGCAGTGGCGCTAACATCCAGCAGGGGTCAGTCTGGAGCCACGCCGCGTCGACGTCCTTCCTTACCGGCCTGTCGTGCTGCGGTTCCTCCGCTCCGTCCTGCAGCCCGTCGCGACCCCCCTCACTGCGCTGGGCCCCCATCGTCGAACCGAACCGGGCCTCTCCGAGACAAGCTAACAGCTAGCAGCCGCTGGAAAGAGCTAAAAAGCTGTAACACGTTATTTCTGGGCCGATGATAGGACCTATATTCTTCCTGGGCGGAAGCCTCGAGTCTGTTTGGCAGGAAATCCCTTCAAGCGACAACAGGATATGACCTCAGCCATGCTGCAGCACCAGTGTTTCAAAATAAAAGCTGCGATTGTGCTGAATTATTGACGATTTAATTCGGAAAGTAACCGTACCTATCCAAGATGGCTGCCACACTCTGGCAGATGACTGTTGTGGTCCCTCTGTTGCATCCTTCACTCAGAGTTGAACTCACCAGCGACTGTACCCATCCAAGATGGCTGCCGCAAACGAGCCTGCTGGTGCCTCCGTCACTCAGCTAAAAGCTCATGGAAAGATTATTGGGAGGGGGAAAGTCTTCCGCGAAATCGAGCTTTGAAACGAGCCTTTACTTGTGTTGCTACGTGGACTAGCAAGCGAGCTACGAATGTTGTGGATTTCGAGCCTGAAAGCCATGTTTAGCACAAACAGGAGACCTCTCCAAGATGGCGGCGCTGGAGGCACATCGGCTGAACAGGCGCTGATCGGCTGTGCGGCATCTCGTGTTTATGTCTATGGTTGAACTCACCAGCGACTGTACCCATCCAAGATGGCTGCCGCCTCCACTCAGCGGAACTCACCAGCGACTGTACCCATCCAAGATGGCTGCCGCCTCCACTCAGTGGAACTCACCAGCGACTGTACCCATCCAAGATGGCTGCCGCTAACGAGCCTCCACTGAGTGGAACTCGCCCTGTAGAAAGTTGCTGCATGTCCTTTTGGTGTGTGTGTGTGTGGTTCTCTACAGTTGAAAGACAGAGTCCCTTTATGATGTAATCCATTGCTGATGTAGTTTTCTTGAATATAAAGGTGGAGCAGGAGGGACAGGTGAGAGGTCAAAGGTCTCTGCTCAGGTCCACACTGGGCTGGTGGACGTCTTCCAGCAGAGGACAGAGACGCACAATGAAACTGCAGAGTGGAGTTTCAAAGCTTCTGTAAAGTCAAAGTTACATTAGCCAGGGTCATGTGACCGAGGGCCACGTGACAGGGTCAAGTGACAGGGTCATGTGACTGAGGTCAGTGAAGCACCAGTCTGTGAGGGACGAAATATTTTACTGAAGAGAAGCTGCAGACTGTCTGCAGGACCAGGGACACACTGTAGGTACACTTTCCAGCTCAGAGACCCCCCGCCCCCCCCCCAGGCCAGACGAGCTGGGTGGAGCCAGCATCATCAAACAGGGTGGAGCCAGTGTTTCCATGACAACATATTAGTTCTGAACCAACAGGCCGACTGTGGGACACTGAGACGTCTCATCGTCCTTCAAAGAGACGAGTACAGGAACAGGGTCAGTAGAGGGACGGAACAGGGTCAGTACAGGAACAGGGTCAGTACAGGAACAGGGTCAGTAGAGGGACGGAACAGGGTCAGTACAGGTACAGGGTCAGTACAGGAACAGGGTCAGTACAGGAACAGGGTCAGTAGAGGAACAGGGTCAGTAGAGGGACGGAACAGGGTCAGTACAGGTACAGGGTCAGTACAGGAACAGGGTCAGTACAGGTACAGGGTCAGTACAGGAACAGGGTCAGTAGAGGAACAGGGTCAGTACAGGTACAGGGTCAGTACAGGAACAGGGTCAGTACAGGAACAGGGTCAGTAGAGGAACAGGGTCAGTACAGGTACAGGGTCAGTACAGGAACAGGGTCAGTACAGGTACAGGGTCAGTACAGGAACAGGGTCAGTACAGGAACAGGGTCAGTAGAGGAACAGGGTCAGTACAGGTACAGGGTCAGTACAGGAACAGGGTCAGTACAGGTACAGGGTCAGTACAGGTACAGGGTCAGTAGAGGGACGGAACAGGGTCAGTAGAGGAACAGGGTCAGTACAGGTACAGGGTCAGTAGAGGGACGGAACAGGGTCAGTACAGGAACAGGGTCAGTACAGGAACAGGGTCAGTACAGGTACAGGGTCAGTAGAGGAACAGGGTCAGTAGAGGGACGGAACAGGGTCAGTAGAGGAACAGGGTCAGTACAGGAACAGGGTCAGTAGAGGAACAGGGTCAGTACAGGAACAGGGTCAGTAGAGGGACGGAACAGGGTCAGTAGAGGAACAGGGTCAGTAGAGGGACGGAACAGGGTCAGTAGAGGAACAGGGTCAGTACAGGAACAGGGTCAGTACAGGTACAGGGTCAGTACAGGAACAGGGTCAGTACAGGTACAGGGTCAGTACAGGAACAGGGTCAGTAGAGGGACGGAACAGGGTCAGTAGAGGAACAGGGTCAGTACAGGAACAGGGTCAGTAGAGGAACAGGGTCAGTACAGGAACAGGGTCAGTAGAGGGACGGAACAGGGTCAGTAGAGGAACAGGGTCAGTAGAGGGACGGAACAGGGTCAGTACAGGAACAGGGTCAGTACAGGAACAGGGTCAGTACAGGAACAGGGTCAGTAGAGGAACAGGGTCAGTAGAGGGACGGAACAGGGTCAGTACAGGTACAGGGTCAGTAGAGGAACAGGGTCAGTAGAGGGACGGAACAGGGTCAGTACAGGAACAGGGTCAGTACAGGAACAGGGTCAGTACAGGTACAGGGTCAGTACAGGAACAGGGTCAGTACAGGAACAGGGTCAGTAGAGGAACAGGGTCAGTACAGGTACAGGGTCAGTACAGGAACAGGGTCAGTACAGGTACAGGGTCAGTAGAGGAACAGGGTCAGTAGAGGGACGGAACAGGGTCAGTAGAGGAACAGGGTCAGTACAGGAACAGGGTCAGTAGAGGAACAGGGTCAGTACAGGAACAGGGTCAGTAGAGGGACGGAACAGGGTCAGTAGAGGAACAGGGTCAGTAGAGGGACGGAACAGGGTCAGTACAGGAACAGGGTCAGTACAGGAACAGGGTCAGTACAGGTACAGGGTCAGTACAGGAACAGGGTCAGTACAGGTACAGGGTCAGTACAGGTACAGGGTCAGTAGAGGAACAGGGTCAGTAGAGGAACAGGGTCAGTACAGGTACAGGGTCAGTAGAGGAACAGGGTCAGTACAGGAACAGGGTCAGTAGAGGTACAGGGTCAGTACAGGTACAGGTACAGGTGAGGGAGGGGGCGGAGCCAGCTGAGCTGAAGGCGTTACAGGTACATTTCTTGGTAACGACACTTTGGTTCATCAAAACATGTTTGAAAACGTTAAATTAACCAAACAGGAAATAGAACAGAGCGACTGTACACCATCTACAACCCAGCAGCCAATCAGCTGCAAGCTGTCCACTTACAAAGTGGGAGGAGCCACAGCTGGTCCAGACGTTGACGTTCTCGATTCAAACAAACCAACACGGGAACTTCCTCCAAACGATAAATACTTTTATCTAAATATTTTACATTTACAAAAATATAAGGAAAAGAAAAGAGAAATAATGATCATGATGCACAAAGAACAATTAGAAAAGAGTTTGTTCTGAGACGAGAACCATAACGAGACCGCCGCTGAGACCAATTGCAGCCCACCCCTTTGAAGGACCAATCAGGAGCCTGCTCTTCTCAGTGGCCCCGCCCCCTCCCTGCTCCACGACCACAGGTCGCACACGTTGGCTCCACAGGAGGCGGGGCCACAAGCAGGGAAAGTCTATATAGCTGCCTTGTCAACCAATCACAGAACCCGGTTGCTGCGGAGACCAATCAGGACGCGTCCAGTGTCCCGGGTCATCGTGACGCGGTCCCAGGTGGGGGACATGTCCAGTGTCCCGGGTCTTCGTGACGCGGTCCCAGGTGGGGGACATGTCCAGTGTCCCGGGTCATCGTGACGCGGTCCCAGGTGGGGGACATGTCCAGTGTCCCGGGTCTTCGTGACGCGGTCCCAGGTGGGGGACATGTCCAGTGTCCCGGGTCATCGTGACGCGGTCCCAGGTGGGGGACATGTCCAGTGTCCCGGGTCTTCGTGACGCGGTCCCAGGTGGGGGACATGTCCAGTGTCCCGGGTCATCGTGACGCGGTCCCAGGTGGGGGACATGTCCAGTGTCCCGGGTCTTCGTGACGCGGTCCCAGGTGGGGGACATGTCCAGTGTCCCGGGTCATCGTGACGCGGTCCCAGGTGGGGGACAGTCTCCAGCAGGGACGCTGGAACCAATCACAGCAGCCCGTGGCAGAGTTCACTGAGGCCCCGCCCCCGCTGGCAGAAAAGCATTGTGGGTCTGAAGTGAGAATGTGCTACAGGTGCTGGTGAGGGACAAACCGAGGAGAAACACACACAGATGAAGCACCAGTCCACAGGTGGGGGCGGAGCCACGACAAGCTCCGCCCCTTCCTACATGGCGGCGACCTTTTCTCGAGGACTGCCGCTACTGCTCCCGCCGCCATTGTTATTGTTGTTGTCATGGCCACCGGGAGACGCCACGTCGCTGGACGTCCTGTCGGAGGGCTTGGGGACGGAGTCTCTGTCTCCGGGAACAATGTGGGCGGGGCCAGGCGAGGACAGAGACGAGGACCGCGCTAAAGATGGCCGATACGCCGCCGTCAGCTCCGACAGGCGCTCCGCCGTCGGAGGCCACTTGGCGAAGCCGGCGTCGTTCTGCAGGAACAGTACTGCAGTACCGTGGACCGCCCGGTAGTACATGTCCTCCCTGGAACACAGACACACACTACTACAGTACAACAGTGCAAGGCAGTACAGCGGGATACATTGTAGTGCAGTGTGAAGTAGTGTAGTACATAATGTAGTACAGTGTAGCCCATAGTGCAGAACAGTGTAGTACATAGTGTAGTACTGGTACCTCTTGCAGAGGTGCTGGCTCCCAGAGCGGTACAGTGTAGTACAGTGTGTAGTACTGGTACCTCTTGCAGAGGTGCTGGCTCCCAGAGCGGTACAGTGTAGTACAGTGTAGTACAGTGTGTAGTACTGGTACCTCTTGCAGAGGTGCTGGCTCCCAGAGCGGTACAGTGTAGTACAGTGTAGTACAGTGTGTAGTACTGGTACCTCTTGCAGAGGTGCTGGCTCCCAGAGCGGTACAGTGTAGTACAGTGTAGTACAGTGTGTAGTACTGGTACCTCTTGCAGAGGTGCTGGCTCCCAGAGCGGTACAGTGTAGTACAGTGCAGTACAGTGTGTAGTACTGGTACCTCTTGCAGAGGTGCTGGCTCCCAGAGCGGTACTCGTGTTCGTAGGCGGAGACGCTCAGCTGGTGACGGAGGAAGCGACTGGCCTCCATCCTGGTGAGGGCCGGGGTCACGGGGTCACGCCACTCGGGGACGAAGACGATGAAGGACAGAGGCTCTGAGGACCGGTCCAACAGGTCCTGAGACAGGGGGGGCCACAGTGAGGCTGTGCAGGACTGACCTGAGTACTGCAGGACTGACCTCTCTGTAGTGCAGTACTGACCTCTGAGTATTGCAGTACTGACCTCTACGTATTGCAGTACTGACCTCTGAGTACTGCAGGACTGACCTCTCTGTAGTGCAGTACTGACCTCTAAGTATTGCAGTACTGACCTCTGAGTATTGCAGGACTGACCTCTCTGTAGTGCAGTACTGACCTCTGAGTACTGCAGTACTCACCTCTAAGTATTGCAGTACTGACCTCTGAGTATTGCAGTACTGACCTCTAAGTATTGCAGTACTGACCTCTCTGTAGTGCAGTACTGACCTCTGAGTATTGCAGTACTGACCTCAAAGTGCGTCACCATGGCGTCCATCAGCTCCTCACAGAACGGGGGATTGGCTTCAAACGATCCGCTGACCGGAGAGAAGGACAGGAACGGCCTGCAACCATGGCAACGTCAGGACCACTTCCTGTGTGTGTGTGTGTGTGTGTGTGTGTGTGTGTGTGTGTGTGTGTGTGTGTGTGTGTGTGTGTGTGTGTGTGTGTGTGTTAGAAGATGAGCCATGTATTGTGAGACTCAGGTGACGCCCTGGGGTGTTCAGGTGAGTTCAGGTGTGTCCAGGTGAGGTGTGTTCAGTGTGATCAGGTGAGGTGTGTTCGGGTGTGTTCAGGTGTGTTCAAGTGAGTTCAGGTGTGTCCAGGTGAGGTGTGTTCAGGTGAGTTCAGGTGTGTTCAGGTGAGGTGTGTTCAGTGTGTTCAGGTGTGATCAGGTGAGGTGTGTTCGGGTGTGTCCAGGTGTGTCCAGGTGAGGTGTGTTCAGGTGAGTTCAGGTGTGTCCAGGTGAGGTGTGTTCAGGTGTGATCGGGTGAGTTCAGGTGAGTTCAGGTGCGTTCAGGTGAGGTGTGTCCAGGTGAGTTCAGGTGCGTCCAGGTGTGTTCGGGTGTGTTCAGGTGAGGTGTGTTGAGGTGAAGTGTGTTGAGGTGTGTTCAGTGTGTTGAGGTGAGTTGTGTTGAGGTGAGGTGTGTTCAGGTGTGTTGAGGTGAGGTGAGGTGTGTTGAGGTGTGTTCAGGTGTGTTGAGGTGAGGTGAGGTGTGTTGAGGTGTGTTGAGGTGAAGTGTGTTGAGGTGAGGTGTGTTCAGGTGTGTTGAGGTGTGTTGAGGTGAAGTGTGTTGAGGTGAGGTGAGGTGAAGTGTGTTGAGGTGAGGTGTGTTCAGGTGTGTTGAGGTGTGTTGAGGTGAGGTGTGTTGAGGTGTGTTGAGGTGAAGTGTGTTGAGGTGAGGTGAGGTGTGTTGAGGTGAAGTGTGTTGAGGTGTGTTCAGGTGTGTTGAGGTGAAGTGTGTTGAGGTGAGGTGTGTTCAGGTGTGTTGAGGTGAAGTGTGTTGAGGTGAGGTGTGTTCAGGTGTGTTGAGGTGTGTTGAGGTGAAGTGTGTTGAGGTGTGTTGTGGTGAGGTTGGTTCAGGTGTGTTCAGGTGTGTTCAGGTGTGTTGAGGTGAGGTGTGTTGAGGTGAGGTGTGTTGAGGTGTGTTGAGGTGAGGTGGGTTGAGGTGAAGTGTGTTGAGGTGTGTTGAGGTGAGGTGTGTTGAGGTGAGGTGTGTTGAGGTGAAGTGTGTTGAGGTGAGGTGTGTTGAGGTGAGGTGTGTTGAGGTGAGGTGTGTTGAGGTGTGTTGAGGTGAGGTGGGTTGAGGTGAAGTGTGTTGAGGTGTGTTGAGGTGAGGTGTGTTGAGGTGAGGTGTGTTCAGGTGTGTTGAGGTGAAGTGTGTTGAGGTGAGGTGTGTTCAGGTGTGTTGAGGTGTGTTGAGGTGAAGTGTGTTGAGGTGTGTTGTGGTGAGGTTGGTTCAGGTGTGTTCAGGTGTGTTGAGGTGTGTTCAGGTGTGTTGAGGTGAGGTGTGTTGAGGTGAGGTGTGTTGAGGTGTGTTGAGGTGAGGTGGGTTGAGGTGAAGTGTGTTGAGGTGTGTTGTGGTGAGGTTGGTTCAGGTGTGTTCAGGTGTGTTCAGGTGTGTTGAGGTGAGGTGTGTTGAGGTGTGTTGAGGTGAGGTGTGTTGAGGTGAGGCTCACCCTCTGGAGCCGAAGAAGCCGTCGGAGTCGGGGAAGGCGGAGCAGAACTGTTTGAAGTAGCAGTTGAGTGGAGAAGCGAAGCACTCGAAGGAAACTCCAAACTGGCGGTTCAAGGCCTCGAACACGGTGACCGGCAGCGCCCCCTGCAGGCCCGTCCCCTCGTTGGCACCGCTGCCAAACATCACCTGAAGACAGACGTCTCATGAGCATCGCCATGGCAACGCGGGGCCGAGGAGCAGCAGTGGGCTGACCTGGTATCTCTTGAGGAGGCACCAGACCCTGGACAGGAACTTCTCGAAGCGAGGGTCGTCTATACAGCTGTACCGGTACAGCAGCTCCTGGGGGGGACAGGGGGACGGGGGGACAGGGGGACGGGGGGACGGGGGGGACAGGTCAGGGCACTGCGTCTGGACTGCCCCCCTTCACACCAGCGTGAGGTGGTTTTCAGAGCAGAGCAGCAGACAGTACTTTCTCACCGTATTCTGGACTACAAGCACTACGTTCCCCGAACCTTAGAACCTGCAGCTTAGAACACGACTCGGCTAAATTCTGGATTGTTCCAGGTTTACGGGCTTCATGTCTCCAGATTCTACCTCCTCATGTACTCTACCTCCCTGCTGTTTTTATCCTCTGCTGCTCCAGAACCTAAAAAGTGACGATGGTTCTCCTGGTGGGTCTGGTGTTGCTTCCTGACGGCCTCAGTGATGCGTTCAGGGGCATCAGGTAAACTAGAGCGCTGGACTGGCTGAGGAATCTTCATTCTCAGAGTCACAATCAACAAATAACCATTAAAATACTTTATCAACAGGTAAAATGCTTGGTGGTTCTGTGTCTGTCTGCAGCCTCACAGCAGGAGCACTAAGCACAACACCACCTGTCTGCAGCCTCACAGCAGGAGCACTAAGCACAACACCACCTGTCTGCAGCCTCACAGCAGGAGTACTAAGCACAACACCACCTGTCTGCAGCCTCACAGCAGGAGTACTAAGCACAACACCACCTGTCTGCAGCCTCACAGCAGGAGCACTAAGCACAACACCACCTGTCTGCAGCCTCACAGCAGGAGCACTAAGCACAACACCACCTGTCTGCAGCCTCACAGCAGGAGTACTAAGCACAACACCACCTGTCTGCAGCTTCACAGCAGGAACACTAAGCACAACACCACCTGTCTGCAGCCTCACAGCAGGAGCACTAAGCACAACACCACCTGTCTTCAGCTTCGCAGCAGGAGCACAAAGCACAACACCGCCTGTCTGCAGCTTCGCAGCAGGAGCACTAAGCACAACACCACCTGTCTGCAGCTTCACAGCAGGAGCACTAAGCACAACACCACCTGTCTGCAGCTTCGCAGCAGGAGCACTAAGCACAACACCACCTGTCTGCAGCTTCACAGCAGGAGCACTAAGCACAACACCACCTGTCTTCAGCTTCGCAGCAGGAGCACTAAGCACAACACCACCTGCCTGCAGGAATTTCCAGCACAATAAAGACAGACGTGTGAGAATTGATGAAACTATGATAACTGCAGTGAAACTCCTGCTGTTACGACGTGACGCCTGCAGATTATCGTCAACTGCAGCTTATATGTGTTTTTTGTTAGATTTTGCAGGTGCGACCATAATCCAGGTGTTTTTCCAGGTGTGGAACCTACGGTTCTCTGAACTAGACCTTTCTCCATCAGCTGGTGCAGCTGTGAGGAACATCTGGTCTTCGTGTCTCAGTGGATGAACAGTGAAGTGGTTTGTATTAAATCAGGGTCACCAGACCCAGCAGGTCCAGCAGAACCAGCAGGGACTGAGACGGTCTGTAGGGTTCTGCAGGGTTCCATCTCACCAGCTTGCTGAAGTGTCCTCTGTTGACCTTCACCATCTCTCCTCTGAAGCGTAAACAGGCCACGTCGTTCTCAAAGTGCAGCTCCACTCGGGGGAGGGGCGGCGAGGCCATGGACAGACGGACGGGGTAACAGTAGACCAGCCGGGACTGGGGCGAGGACACACACCCCTCTGCAACACACACACCTCAGCCTCAGTTTGTGTGTGTGTGTGTGTGGGAGCAGTACCTGTGGTCGGGGCCTGCAGCAGACTCAGGTGTGTGTGTGGGAGCAGTACCTGTGGGCGGGGCCTGCAGCAGACTCAGGTGTGTGTGTGGGAGCAGTACCTGTGGGCGGGGCCTGCAGCAGACTCAGGTGTGTGTGTGGGAGCAGTACCTGTGGGCGGGGCCTGCAGCAGACTCAGGTGTGTGTGTGGGAGCAGTACCTGTGGGCGGGGCCTGCAGCAGACTCAGGTGTGTGTGTGGGAGCAGTACCTGTGGGCGGGGCCTGCAGCAGACTCAGGTGTGTGTGTGGGAGCAGTACCTGTGGGCGGGGCCTGCAGCAGACTCAGGTGTGTGTGTGGGAGCAGTACCTGTGGGCGGGGCCTGCAGCAGACTCAGGTGTGTGTGTCGCAGGCGGCGGCTGTAGTCCACAGCCAGCTGGTAGATCTTGCAGCAGATTCCCTCCACAGAGTCTTTGGCCACAGCAGCAACATGAGGCCCACACTGCTGCCTCAGGTGCTCCAGCCGGTCCTGCTCACACAACCACACCATGACTCACTGCTCCACCTGCACCTGCACCTCCACCTGCACCTGCACCTCCACCTGCACCTGCACCTCCACCTGTACCTGGCCCTCCACCTGTACCTGCACCTCCACCTGCACCTGGCCCTCCACCTGCACCTGGCCCTCCACCTCCACCTGTACCTGGCCCTCCACCTGCACCTGCACCTGGCCCTCCACCTGTACCTCCACCTCCACCTGCACCTGGCCCTCCACCTGTACCTCCACCTGCAGCTCCACCTGCACCTGGCCCTCCACCTCCACCTGCACCTGCACCTGGCCCTCCACCTGCACCTCCACCTGCAGCTGCACCTCCTCCTGCACCTGCACCCCCACCTCCACCTGCACCTCCTCCTGCACCTGCACCTCCACCCCCACCTCCACCTGCCCTCCACCCACCATGTAGTCCTCCTTGCTGGCGGAGTGGTCTCGGCGCAGCCAGCTCATGGTGTCCTCTGCATTCCACTTCACCACCTTCCTGCTCTCTGGGCTGGCGTTCCTGCAAAGGTCAAAGGTCAGACCAACACCAGCACCAGCTGAACCCAGCAGGAGGCCTCCCATTGGTCCAGGTGACCCACCAGGTGACCCACCAGGTGACCCACCAGGTGACCTACCTGGAGTCGATCATCTTTTTGGCTGCTTCAGCGTATTTAAACAGCAACTTCCTGGCTTCCTCTTTGTACTTGATACGGGACAGCCTGACACACACACACACACACACACACACACACACACACACACACACACACACACACACACACACACACACACACACACACACACACACACACACACACACACACACACACACACACACACACACACACACACACACACACACACACACACAGTGAGAACAATCCTACATGTGATTCACCACAAGGAAGTCGTTTGTTAATGAACCTTGTTGACGTCGTTTACTGAACGTCATATATTTGTGTATTTACATTGTACACATCTTATATACTTGTGTATTTACATTGTACACATCTTATATACTTGTGTATTTACATTGTACACATCTTATATATTTGTGTATTTACATTGTACACATCTTATATACTTGTGTATTTACATTGTACACATCTTATATACTTGTGTATTTACATTGTACACATCTTATATACTTGTGTATTTACATTGTACACATCTTATATACTTGTGTATTTACATTGTACACATCTTATATATTTGTGTATTTACATTGTACACATCTTATATACTTGTGTATTTACATTGTACACATCTTATATATTTGTGTATTTACATTGTACACATCTTATATACTTGTGTATTTACATTGTATACATCTTATATACTTTTGTATATACATTGTACACATCCTTGTATTGTTCAGTGCTTTTAAAGGATGATAAATCTCAGTGTTTGGTTCAACTGGTCCTCCAACGTGAAGTTTTCTTTTTATTAGTCGATTAATTAAAGATAATCGTTTATTAACCCTCGTGTGGCGCTGGGGACAACAACGTCCCCCAGGGACAACAACCTCCACTAGGGGACAACAACGTCCCCCAGGGACAACAACCTCCACTAGGGGACAACAACGTCCCCCAGGGACAACAACGTCCACTAGGGGACAACAACGTCCCCCAGGGACAACAACCTCCACTAGGGGACAACAACGTCCCCCAGGGACAACAACGTCCCCCAGGGACAACAACCTCCACTAGGGGACAACAACGTCCCCCAGGAACAACAACCTCCACTAGGGGACAACAACCTCCACTAGGGGACAACAACCTCCACTAGGGGACAACAACGTCCCCCAGGGACAACAACCTCCACTAGGGGACAACAACGTCCCCCAGGGACAACAACCTCCACTAGGGGACAACAACGTCCCCCAGGGACAACAACGTCCACTAGGGGACAACAACGTCCCCCAGGGACAACAACCTCCACTAGGGGACAACAACGTCCCCCAGGGACAACAACCTCCACTAGGGGACAACAACGTCCCCCAGGAACAACAACCTCCACTAGGGGACAACAACCTCCACTAGGGGACAACAACCTCCACTAGGGGACAACAACGTCCCCCAGGGACAACAACCTCCACTAGGGGACAACAACGTCCCCCAGGGACAACAACCTCCACTAGGGGACAACAACGTCCCCCAGGGACAACAACGTCCACTAGGGGACAACAACGTCCCCCAGGGACAACAACCTCCACTAGGGGACAACAACGTCCCCCAGGAACAACAACCTCCACTAGGGGACAACAACCTCCACTAGGGGACAACAACGTCCCCCAGGGACAACAACCTCCACTAGGGGACAACAACGTCCCCCAGGGACAACAACCTCCACTAGGGGACAACAACGTCCCCCAGGGACAACAACCTCCACTAGGGGACAACAACGTCCCCCAGGGACAACAACCTCCACTAGGGGACAACAACGTCCCCCAGGGACAACAACCTCCACTAGGGGACAACAACCTCCACTAGGGGACAACAACGTCCCCCAGGGACAACAACCTCCACTAGGGGACAACAACGCCCACCAGAGGACAACAACGTGCCCCAGGGACAACAACCTCCACTAGGGGACAACAACGCCCACCAGAGGACAACAACGTCCACTAGGGGACAACAACGCCCACCAGAGGACAACAACGCCCACCAGAGGACAACAATGTCCACTAGGGGACAACAACGCCCACCAGAGGACAACGATGTCCACCAGGGGACAACAACGCCCACCAGAGGACAACAATGTCCACTAGGGGACAACAACGCCCACCAGAGGACAACAACGCCCACCAGAGGACAACAACGCCCACCAGAGGACAACAATGTCCACTAGGGGACAACAACGCCCACCAGGGGACAACAATGCCCACCAGAGGACAACAACGCCCACCAGAGGACAACAATGTCCACCAGGGGACAACAACGCCCACCAGAGGACAACAATGTCCACCAGAGGACAACAACGCCCACCAGAGGACAACAATGTCCACTAGGGGACAACAACGCCCACCAGAGGACAATAATGCCCACCAGAGGACAATGTCCACTAGGGGACAACAACGCCCACCAGAGGACAACAATGTCCACCAGAGGACAACAATGTCCACCAGAGGACAACAACGCCCACCAGAGGACAACAATGTCCACTAGGGGACAACAATGTCCACTAGGGGACAACAACGCCCACCAGAGGACAACAACGCCCACCAGAGGACAACAACGCCCACCAGAGGACAACAACGCCCACCAGAGGACAATGTCCACTAGGGGACAACAACACCCACCAGAGGACAACAATGTCCACCAGAGGACAACAATGTCCACCAGAGGACAACAACGCCCACCAGAGGACAACAATGTCCACTAGGGGACAACAACGCCCACTAGGGGACAACAACGCCCACCAGGGGACAACAACGTCCACTAGGGGACAACAACGCCCACCAGAGGACAACAACGCCCACCAGAGGACAACAATGTCCACTAGGGGACAACAACGCCCACCAGAGGACAATGTCCACTAGGGGACAACAACGCCCACCAGAGGACAATGTCCACTAGGGGACAACAACGCCCACCAGAGGACAACAACGCCCACCAGAGGACAATGTCCACTAGGGGACAACAACGCCCACCAGAGGACAACAACGCCCACCAGAGGACAACAACGCCCACCAGGGGACAACAACGCCCACCAGAGGACAACAACGCCCACCAGAGGACAACAACGCCCACCAGAGGACAACGCCCACCAGAGGACAACAACGCCCACCAGAGGACAACAATGTCCACTAGGGGACAACAACGCCCACCAGGGGACAACAACGCCCACCAGGGGACAACAATGTCCACTAGGGGACAACAACACCCACCAGGGGACAACAACGCCCACCAGAGGACAACAACGCCCACCAGAGGACAACAATGTCCACCAGAGGACAACAACGCCCACCAGGGGACAACAACGCCCACTAGGGGACAACAACGCCCACCAGGGGACAACAACGCCCACCAGAGGACAACAATGTCCACTAGGGGACAACAATGTCCACTAGGGGACAACAACACCCACCAGGGGACAACAACGCCCACCAGAGGACAACGCCCACCACAGGACAACAACGCCCACCAGAGGACAATGTCCAGTAGGGGACAACAACGCCCACCAGAGGACAATGTCCACTAGGGGACAACAACGCCCACCAGAGGACAACACCCACCAGGGGACAACAACGCCCACCAGAGGACAACGCCCACCACAGGACAACAACGCCCACCAGAGGACAATGTCCAGTAGGGGACAACAACGCCCACCAGAGGACAATGTCCACTAGGGGACAACAACGCCCACCAGAGGACAACGCCCACCAGAGGACAGTGTTTCCTCTGAATGTCCCCAGAACTTCTCTTTACGGTTCGACTGGCAGGAAGTTTTCTTTTACACAAAAATGTGATTTCAAAATGTTCAGCAGGTCAATAATGGTGTTTGGTGGCGCCAGAGGCCGTTTTCATCCACTAACTTTGACGGCCGTCACCTTCTACAGTGGCCTCTAAAGGGCTCATTAGTATTTTTTTTAAAGCACTTTAATAGAATAGAATAGAATAGAATGTATTCCTCCCCGGGGGAAACACAAACTTACAACAGCTCAAGGTAAAAGGTGCAGAAATGATCAAATTCAAGAATTAAAATCAAATATAAATATCTAAACAAGAGCAAGAAGAGCACAACAAACAGAATAAGTACAAGTAAAAACTAAAGCAATCCAGTAAGAAAAGAGAGCCTAGTGAAGAGGTGCAGCCTGGTGAGGCTGCTAGGTTAGCTGCTAGGTTAGCTGGTTACCTGATGGGGATGTCGTTCATCACCTCCCTGAACATGCTGCTAGGTTAGCTGCTAGGTTAGCTGGTTACCTGATGGGGATGTCGTTCATCACCTCCCTGAACATGCTGCTAGGTTAGCTGCTAGGTTAGCTGCTAGGTTAGCTGGTTACCTGATGGGGATGTCGTTCATCACCTCCCTGAACATGCTGCTAGGTTAGCTGCTAGGTTAGCTGGTTACCTGATGGGGATGTCGTTCATCACCTCCCTGAACATGCTGCTAGGTTAGCTGCTAGGTTAGCTGCTAGGTTAGCTGGTTACCTGATGGGGATGTCGTTCATCACCTCCCTGAACATGCTGCTAGGTTAGCTGCTAGGTTAGCTGCTAGGTTAGCTGCTAGGTTAGCTGGTTACCTGATGGGGATGTCGTTCATCACCTCCCTGAACATGCTGCTAGGTTAGCTGCTAGGTTAGCTGCTAGGTTAGCTGGTTACCTGATGGGGATGTCGTTCATCACCTCCCTGAACATGGAGGGCGAGATCACCGGCTCACACTCGCTGGGCAGCAGGGGGTCCTGGCCTCGGTCCACCACCTTCCTCTCCAGCAGCCAGCGGTTGAAGGACTCCCGGGGGGGGTCGATGCCTGAAGCAAACGGGGGTGAGTCGGGTGGCGGTAGGGGGGGGGGGGGGGGGGGGGAGGGGGGGGGGCTCACCTTCTCTCTGGTGGCACAGCTCGTGGTAGTGCTGCCTCAGCTTGGTGACCAGCTGCGCCCTCTGCAGCTCGATCTCCGGGTGGGGGGGCAGGTGGCTGGCGGGGGGGTGCTCTCTGATCACGGCGTTGGTCTGGATGTCCAGGTCCCAGTACACCCTGCAGGACACCACACCCGGACCGTCACCACGGACCCACTGACACCCGGCCAGGGGTGACCTGTACTCACACTGCTGGTCTGTACGGGGCGGGGGCGGGGCCTGGCGCTGTGGGCGTGGCCGGGGGGGCCGGAGGGGCCGGCTTGTCTTCTGGGGCAGCGCTCCAGGGTTTGACCCCCGGGGTGCTGGGGGAGATGGGCGTGGTGGGTTCCACCTGAGAACACATGCAGAGTGGGCGAGGTTTCACCTCCACCTGGGTCACCTCCACCTGGGTCACCTTCACCTGGGTCACCTTCACCTGGTGGCTCACCTCCACCTGGTGGGTCACCTCCACCTGGTGGGTCACCTCCACCTGGTGGGTGATCTTAGATCTCTGATCTTAGAGAGAAAGTTTCACCTAAAGCTAAAAAGCCGTTATAAAAATAGCCTTTGAATGTGTTGAGTCGACATTGATTCTGTGCTTTTCCTCATTAAATCTCATTACAAGCTTCAGTCTTCAGGAGCAAAACAATGTGATTAATCACAATTAATGAGTTACTTCTTCTAATCCATTAATGGAAGTAGTAAATCCTGAATAACGTCAAACGGCACACGGTCAAAACAAGCTGTAGGTTTACCTTAGCACGTTTCACGCTGTTTGGCCCCGCCCCCTGCTCCTCCGAGCTCCGCCTCTTCCTCTGGCCGTTACCCAGGTTACCGTCTCCGCCCTCTGCTGGAGCCGCGTTCAGACCCAGAGGGTCAGACTGGAAACAGGAAGTGCAGACGAGGTCAACAGCCAATCACAGAGCAGCGTCGGGTGGCGGGAGGCGGGGACTCACGATGACGTCATGCTGGCCCAGCACCGGGACCTCCCACAGGCTCTGGTTGGTGAAGCGGTTGAAGTAGTAGGGCCGGTTCTCCCTGCGGGACCAGCACTTGGACCACCCGGCCTGGACCAGCTCGTCTGGACACAGGGACAGGTGAGACACAGCCAGACCGCCGGGACAGGTGAGACACACGGGGGACGGGGGTACCTGGGAGCTCCGGTGTTTTGGAAGCGGTTGTTGGAGAAAGGGGAGGAGCCTGAGAGGAGGCGGAGCCGGAAGGAGGCGTCATCACGGTGGCCTCCCCCTTCACACAGCCCTGGCTGTCACTGGACATTTCTGCTGCTGCTCACAAGGACATGGACCTACCTGGGACACAGGTGAGACAACACACCTGGTGGGTCATCCAGCAGCTGGACACCAGACACCCTGGTGTTGACATGTGACGTCATGATAACGTGTCATGATGGACATCTCGGAATAATCAACTAATGACAGGCGGACTGAGCAGGTGTGTGTGTGTGTGTGTGTGTGTGTGTGTGTGTGTGTGTGTGTGTGTGTGTGTGTGTGTGTGTGTGTGTGTGTGTGTGTGTGTGACCTCGCGCGTAAAACCTGCTGTTCTGATTGGTTCACATCGATCCCCAGCAGGTACATGTTGTGTACGCGCGGGCACGTAAAACTATTTGATCGTAAACGAGCGCCACGGTGACGCGCATGCGCCCGGCAGGCTTTGGAAACAAACAGGGAGGGGGTGAGGGGGTGAGGGGAGGGGGGAAACAAAAGGCTGCGGCTGCTCGGCGCTACATCTCGACACTCGGGTTCTGCGGAGCTCCTCCCGGGGCCGAGCCGGACCACAGCGCAGTGCACCGGCGGGCCGCCGTCGATAAAGCGCGTCACCGAGGCTCGCGGCTCCGCCGGCGGGACCTCGGCTCGCCAACGCAGCCGCTGCTCCGGCGCCACTTTTACACAAGATGGCGGACACGCCCCTACCGGAGCGCTGCGATCCCGCGCAGTGTTTCTGCACCCGCACTTCACACCCTGGCCCCCCCGCACCCTGCTCGCCCGTCCCACCGGGAGCACCGCATCTTCCCGGGCGTGCGGGTGTGGTCGCCGCGGCCCGGCGGAGCCCTCGGTTCTTACCTGAAGCGGCTAAAAGTGGACCGCTGCGGGTTGTGCCTGCTGCTCTCGGGTCCTCCGCTCCGCTCCCTCCCCGCCTGCTCAGACATCTTTACAGGGACCCGGGCTCGCCACTACGCAGGCGCAGACCCGCTTCCGCCGTCGCTCCGTCCCTCCACCGGCGCCATGTTGGAAAGGTCAAAGAAAACAAGCACAGGCTGCTTGTGGCCACCAGGGGGCCCTCAAGGGCTGACGAGGAACCAGACTCCTTGAACTGAGTCGAGGGTTTTTGAGTCGTTTATCCAAGTGAACCGGTTGTCTGAGTCATGAGTCATTTGATTCAGTTTTGCGCATGCGCACCATTTCCACCCTTCCAGGACCTGGAGGCTCAGCTGAACTGCGACATGAAGGGAAATAAACAATAAGTACACTGAAGTTTTTAGTGGCCCTGGTCTCTTTATTAGGTGTTTCTGAGTTTATTTGAAACAGGAACTAAATGGTTAAACTGAATAAATACCCGGCATCCAGAACGGCAGAGATTCAGTATATATTAATATACACATGATTTCCTCCAACATTCTTATTTTCTTTTTTACTACTATCATTAAATAATGTGATGTTCATTGGGCAAAACTAATTATAGGAAACAATATTAAATGTAACGCAATACATGCTACACAAACATTATTTATTGTGTATTTATTCATGTATTTATTTCTACAAGCGTTGTGAAACAAGCTGTGTTTGGTCTATGGGGACAACCCCGGGACTCCCGGAGCTCTGGGCTGGTGGAGAGCCGGCGCCATGACTCGCCTCCATCAGCTGACGGTGCTGAACCTGTGGCCCTGGCGTCCTGGGGGAAGAAGCGTCAGTCTGGCTGGTCCACGTCGGGGACGTTCACACATTTGGTTCCGTTAGCAGCATGATACTAATAACGTTCTCGCCCCGCGCTAGCCCGCTCACACATAGCAGCTAATGCTAAGTTGTTAATTGTCCAGTAATATGTTTAATGTGAGAACATTTAAGATTCTCCACCAAATACTGGTTGTCACGTCAGCATAGATTGCTTTTCATACAAGTAATGTCCAGGGCTGGACACGGAGGACTTTGAGCTCCGACAACTTTAGACTTGCTCAAGGCTTAATGTCAATTTTAAGTAATGTATGAATTTCACCAACATAACTATTTATTTAAAACCACTTGTAGTTTCTTTAATAATCAAGATATCTCAATGAAACTCAGGGAAGGCGTATCTCTTTATACTCTTTAATCTGAAGGAATAATAATCAATATTTTAACTTTGTTCTTCACAGCAAAAAGCCCAGAGATGAATGAACTCCCACAGTTTATTGGAGGCCAACGGGCCAAGTTTACATCCTCTATACGTGAATATAGGCATTTCTATTGTATACATCTTTGTATTAGTTCAGTTATGTGCTTTTAAATTATCAGAGCATATTAGAGGACACCTGTCTTCAGGGGACATCTGTCCTTGGATTGTAGGGCGTCCCTACATCATAGGTTTTACTGTGTATGTATATATATATATATATATATATATATATATATATATATTCTTTCTCCCAGAGGCCACAGGTCAGTGGGTTTACACCTGGAAACTTCACACATGTGACAGCAGATCCAGACTTTGGACTCAGTGTCATTATGTCTCTCCCACACACACACACACACACACACTCACACTCACACACACACTCACACTCACACACACACACTCACACACACACACACTCACACACACTCACACACACACACACACACACACACACACACACACACTCACACACACACACACACGCACACAGTTTGTTGCTATAGAATCAGGCTTTTCAGATTAAAGTGATTTCATCAGGTAAGTCGTGTCCAGAGTTAATTTTCTGCCTTCATTTGGTTTGAACATAAAGAAAAATTATTGTGAAATAAAATCCCGATGTAATCCTCTGCGACGTGTAATCCGAGTGGCCCAATGTAACGTGGTGTATTTTTGGCGCCTCGCGGCTCCTCCCGGAAACCGGAAGTGGCTGCAGCAGCTGTCAGACGGTCTCGAGCTGACGAAACCTCCGGAGGCTCCCGAGCAGCGGCCCGCGACGAGAGTGAAGAGTCCCGCTGGACGGACGCTGGACGGACGCTGGACGCAGCGGACACACGCAGGATCCCGGACCCGGTCCAGCGGAACCTCCGGCCGCTGTGAGGACGGACGGACTCGGAACATCGTGATACTTAACCGCGTTCATCCTTCTGTTGCTAAGCTAGCCTGCTAACGAGCCGAGCCGCTAACCCGGGACCCGACCCGACCAGACCCGGACCCGGACCCGGACCCGGGAACGATGGCTGCCGGTCCGCCCTCACACCGGGACCACAGCTCGCTCCACTTCTCCGGTTTGTGCTCCGCCTCGACTCCCTGCTCCGGACCCGGGCCCGCCACCAGCCGCCGGGCCTCCGGCTCCGGTCCGTCCCGCGGCCCGCCTGCTGCCGGTGTGTGCTGAAGTTCTGGCCCGACGGACCGGACCGGACCGGACCGGACCGGACCGGACCGGACCGCCACAGACTCGGTTCAGTGTTTTGGTCAGGAAATGTTTCAGGACGGCAGCAGCGGACGGAACCGGGCCTCCTCCCCCGGACATGGCGGCGCCTCTCCCGGACTGGACGGTCAGGAAAGTCCGTGGCTCGGCCTGGCCTCCGTGCTGTCCAGGCCCGCGCTGTCCTGGCTCCACCGGACCTCGTCCCTGTCAGGACCGGGCCCCGGCTGGCTCAGCGGGGTCCTGGACGACCTGGAGCGCGGCCCCCAGAGGACCTACCTGCGGGGGGAGGCCGGACCCGGCCCACGCTTACAGTGGCTCCCCGCCGGCTCGCTGGGGGGTCCGGGGGACCTGGGGGAGGCGGGGGACCTGGAGGACCTGGGGGGGCTGGAGGACCTAAACTCACAGCTCGGGTACGGGTCCACAGTCAGCTCGGCTCTCCAGCAGGTCCTCCGAGCCAGAGGGGGGAAGGACTGGGGGTCCGGAGGGTCCCGGGGGTCTGGAGGAGCGCCTTACTGGTGGGGGGGCCTGTGGGGGGGCGAGGGGGGCCCTGCTGAGGCTCTGCTGCAGGACGTGTTGTGGGGGGGCGCCGGTCCTCCACCGGCCAATCAGGACACAGAGGCCGAATCTGTCCTCAACAGCTGGACGGGGACAGGAAGCTCTGGAGAGACACCTGGTCTCCACCCAGACCTCCACCCACCGGGGGATTACTCCAGTCTGGGGGGGGGGCAAGTCCAGCAGGGCCCTCTCCTTGTGGTGACGGAGGAGGAGCAGTCTGTGGTGGAGGTGGAGGAGCAGTCCTTGGTGACGGAGGAGGTGGAGGAGCAGTCCTTGGTGACGGAGGAGGTGCTCAGTGCTCCGCAGTGTCAGAACAAAGCCATCGCCTTCATCATGGGCTGTCCCTGCAGCGAGGACGACGACAGCCAATCAGAGGACGAGGAGGACAGCGAAGGTGTAGCTGACTCCTCCGAGGACGGAGAGGAGGAGGAGGACGGAGAGGAGGAGGAGTGTCTGCTGCGCTCCTTGAGTCGGAGTCTGGACCCGTACAATCCTCAGAACTTCTCCGCCAGCCTGCACACCGGCTCCTCCTCCTCCTCCTCCTCCTCCACCCTCCCCCCCCTGGACCAGGCCTCCTCCTCCTCCTCCTCCTCCTCGTCCTCCTCACAGCCCTGGGACATCCCTGCCTCCTCCCTTTCCCCCCCGGACCAGGCCTCCTCATCCTCCTCGTCCTCCTCGTCCTCCTCCTCCTGGGATGACTCCGCCTCTGCCAGCGAGGTGGAGGAAGCAGAGAGCCTCCACCTGTGGACCTCCTTCAGCTGCTCCTCCGACCCGTATAGCCCCTTTAACTTCCAGGCTCCTCTCAGGACTCTAGCGCCTCCTGCTGCTCCTCTCGGGACTCTAGCGCCTCCTGCTGCTCCTCTCAGGACTCTAGCACCTCCTGCTGCTCCTCTCGGGACTCCAGCCCCTCCTGCTGCTCCTCTCGGGACTCCAGCCCCTCCTGCTGCTCCTCTCGGGACTCCAGCCCCTCCTGCTGCTCCTCTCGGGACTCCAGCCCCTCCTGCTGCTCCTCTCGGGACTCCAGCGCCTCCTGCTGCTCCTCTCAGGACTCTAGCGCCTCCTGCTGCTCCTCTCGGGACTCCAGCGCCTCCTGCTGCTCCTCTCAGAGCAGGAGTCAGAGCCCAGACTCCTGCAGCTCCTCCCCAGTACAGGAAGGAGGAGGCTGAGGAGAGGCTGGACAGTGGCTTCTCTGAAGCCTGCACCTCCTCCTGCACCTCCTCTGACGGCTGCAGAGTCTTCAAACAGGTCAGTCCCTGGTCTGAACCTTCTGACCAACGTCACTTAACCTCTGAGTCCTCATGGAACTGTCTGTCTCTCTGTCCTCCTGTCTCTGTCCTCCTGTCTGTCTCTCTGTCCTCCTGTCTGTCTCTCTGTCCTCCTGTCTCTGTCCTCCTGTCTGTCTCTCTGTCCTCCTGTCTGTCTCTCTGTCCTCCTGTCTCTGTCCTCCTGTCTGTCTCTCTGTCCTCCTGTCTGTCTCTCTGTCCTCCTGTCTCTGTCCTCCTGTCTGTCTCTCTGTCCTCCTGTCTGTCTCTCTGTCCTCCTGTCTGTCTCTGTCCTCCTGTCTCTGTCCTCCTGTCTGTCTCTCTATCCTCCTGTCCTCCTGTCTGTCTCTCTATCCTCCTGTCTCTGTCCTCCTGTCTGTCTCTCTGTCCTCCTGTCTGTCTCTCTGTCCTCCTGTCTGTCTCTGTCCTCCTGTCTGTCTCTCTGTCCTCCTGTCTGTCTCTGTCCTCCTGTCTCTGTCCTCCTGTCTGTCTCTCTGTCCTCCTGTCTCTGTCCTCCTGTCTGTCTCTCTATCCTCCTGTCCTCCTGTCTGTCTCTCTGTCCTCCTGTCTCTGTCCTCCTGTCTGTCTCTCTGTCCTCCTGTCTCTGTCCTCCTGTCTGTCTCTCTGTCCTCCTGTCTGTCTCTCTGTCCTCCTGTCTCTGTCCTCCTGGTGTCTCAGGTGCGGTTCAGTGAGCAGGTGGAGGAGTTCTTCATCAGCAGTGAGGAGGAGGAGGAGGAGGAGGAGGAGCGCCGGGGCCCCTGGGAGCAGCTGGCCAGGGACCGCTGCCGTTTCCTGCGCCGCTGCCTGGAGGTGGAGCAGAGCATCGCCTTCTGCCTGCAGCCGCAGCACCGCCTGCGCATCTCCCAGAGGCTGGCCGTCTGCACCTCCAGCCAATCACACGTCCTGTAGCTCCAGCAGCCAATCACAGAGGAGCTCTGTGGGGAGGTGTGGTGCTGTAGTTACCTTTGGGCTCCTGCACAAGGTGTGACCTGGGACCTGGTGTCAGGGAGGAGGAGCAGGAGGAGGAGCAGGAGGAGCAGCAGGAGGAGGAGGAGGAGCAGGAGCTCTGTCACCTCAGCTGAAGAACAAATGTCACTTTAACAGAATAAATAAAATGTCAACAGAGTTTTTTAATAATTTCTCTTGATGTGAAGGTTTCAGCCTGATTGGCAGGATGGACGAGACAATCGGCCAATCAGGAGTGAGAGGAGGCGGGCCGTGGACAATAACCAGGAAGTGGGACAACACACTGCTTCCTCAGTCCCTCCTCTCCTTTCCTATCCACTTTTCTTTAACCCCTGGAGGAAGGTGTTAGGAGGCTTCCTAGAGGAGTTAAGGAAAGGTGTTAGGAGGCTTCCTAAAGGAGTTAAGGAAAGGTGTTAGGAGGCTTCCTACAGGAGTTAAGGAAAGGTGTTAGGAGGCTTCCTAGAGGAGTTAAGGAAAGGTGTTAGGAGGCTTCTTAGAGGAGTTAAGGAAAGGTGTTAGGAGGCTTCCTACAGGAGTTAAGGAAAGGTGTTAGGAGGCTTCCTACAGGAGTTAAGGAAAGGTGTTAGGAGGCTTCCTAGAGGAGTTAAGGAAAGGTGTTTGGAGGCTTCCTAAAGGAGTTAAGGAAAGGTGTTAGGAGGCTTCCTAGAGGAGTTAAGGAAAGGTGTTAGGAGGCTTCCTAGAGGAGTTAAGGAGAGGTGTTAGGAGGCTTCCTAGAGGAGTTAAGGAAAGGTGTTTGGAGGCTTCCTAAAGGAGTTAAGGAAAGGTGTTAGGAGGCTTCCTAAAGGAGTTAAGGAAAGGTGTTAGGAGGCTTCCTACAGGAGTTAAGGAAAGGTGTTAGGAGGCTTCCTAGAGGAGTTAAGGAAAGGTGTTAGGAGGCTTCTTAGAGGAGTTAAGGAAAGGTGTTAGGAGGCTTCCTACAGGAGTTAAGGAAAGGTGTTAGGAGGCTTCCTACAGGAGTTAAGGAAAGGTGTTAGGAGGCTTCCTAGAGGAGTTAAGGAAAGGTGTTTGGAGGCTTCCTAAAGGAGTTAAGGAAAGGTGTTAGGAGGCTTCCTAGAGGAGTTAAGGAAAGGTGTTAGGAGGCTTCCTAGAGGAGTTAAGGAGAGGTGTTAGGAGGCTTCCTAGAGGAGTTAAGGAAAGGTGTTTGGAGGCTTCCTAAAGGAGTTAAGGAAAGGTGTTTGGAGGCTTCCTAAAGGAGTTAAGGAAAGGTGTTAGGAGGCTTCCTAGAGGAGTTAAGGAAAGGTGTTAGGAGGCTTCCTAGAGGAGTTAAGGAGAGGTGTTAGGAGGCTTCCTAAAGGAGTTAAGGAAAGGTGTTAGGAGGCTTCCTAAAGGAGTTAAGGAAAGGTGTTAGGAGGCTTCCTAGAGGAGTTAAGGAAAGGTGTTAGGAGGCTTCCTAGAGCAGTTAGGAGGCTAAAAGAAGAATCAGTGTTCCCGAGGCTAAAGGAAGCATTGAGCTTCCTTAAGGAAGTGAGAGTCCTGCTCCTAGTCCCTGGAGGCGTTGAGGAGAAGTGGATAGGAAAGGAGGCAGGAGGCACTAGTGGGACGCTCCCGGGATTCAAACCAAAGACTCGAGGACGATGTCAAAACACAAAGTTGGGTTGAAACATTTATTGAGAACAAAGTGACGTTAATCTAAATCCACTGAAAGTATTTTTGTAACTCGTCCTGTGATTGGTGGAAACTGATTGATCCTATCAACCAATAAATCACTATTTCCTGCTTCACTGAGTCCTTCGTGCCCACAACGGGTAGTGGGGGGGCGGGCCACCCCGGGTCTCGTGGGTCCTACGGGCGACCCCGGGTCGTGCGGTGGACCCCGGGTCGTGTTGGGTCCTACGGGCGACCCCGGGTCTCGTGGGTCCTATGGCAGGTGACCCCGGGTCGTGTTGGGTCCTACGGGCGACCCCGGGTCTCGTGGGTCCTACGGCAGGCGACCCCGGGTCGTGCGGCGGGTGACCCCGGGTCTCGTGGGTCCTACAGCAGGCGACCCCGGGTCGTGCGGCGGGCGACCCCGGGTCTCGTGGGTCCTACGGGCGACTCCGGGTCTCGTGGGTCCTACGGCAGGCGACCCCGGGTCGTGCGGCGGGTGACCCCGGGTCTCGTGGGCCCTACAGCAGGCGACCCCGGGTCGTGCGGCGGGCGACCCCGGGTCTCGTGGGTCCTACGGGCGACTCCGGGTCTCGTGGGTCCTACGGCAGGCGACCCCGGGTCGTGCGGCGGGCGACCCCGGGTCGCGTGGCGTCCTGTGGTCTGCTGCAGGGTTAGGGGGCGGGGGCCCGGGGCTCCATATTGCAGTCAGGTGGAGGTGAGGAGAGGGAGGGGGGCTCCCCGCTGTCCGGCCCCGGCCCCAGGCCCCCCCCCTGCACCAGGCCCTGCAGGTGCTGGATGTAGCGTATGGCGGCCCTCAGCGTCTGCACCTTGCTGAGCCTCCGCGCGGCGCCGCCCGGCAGGTGGTCCCTCAGCTGGGCGTAGCCCCGGTTCACACTCTGGACCCGCTGGCGCTCCCGCTCGTTCCTCTTCTGCAGGAAGGCCGGCTCCAGGGGACACTCGTACACCCTGAAGGGCCCGGGGCCCCGCAGGGGGGACAGGTAGGGCAGCAGGGGGCCCCGCAGGGGGCCGGGGCGGTACAACAGGAAGGGCACCGAGTCAGAGACACTGCGGTCCTCACTGAGTCCAGCAGGGGGCGACACCAAGCTCAGGTAGGGAGGAGGGAAGCTGG
The DNA here is from genome assembly GCF_963422515.1 of Blennius ocellaris. NCBI lineage: Eukaryota > Metazoa > Chordata > Actinopteri > Blenniiformes > Blenniidae > Blennius > Blennius ocellaris. The sequence goes on from NW_027662134.1 coordinate 54,602, forward strand.
AGCTCATGGTGTGTCCCTCTGGAGACACGTCCTCTGGAGACCTCCTCTGGAGACCTCCTCTGGAGACACGTCCTCTGGAGACACGTCCTCTGGAGACACTCCCTCTGGACACGTCCTCTGGAGACACGTCCTCTCACCTGAAGGCACAGGAAGCAGAAGGTCAGAGAGCTGCGCTACATTCAGAGAGAGACACAGAGACAGAGAGAGAGAGAGAGACACAGAGAGAGAGAGGGACAGAGAGAGACACAGAGACAGAGAGGGACAGAGAGAGACAGAGAGAGAGAGAGGGACAGAGAGAGAGAGAGGGACAGAGAGAGAGAGGACACACTGTCTTCTCTTCAGGACATCAGTCCAGGTCTGGAGACAATCAGTCCTACTGGAGAACCTCCAGGAAGTGGATTTTCAGAATAAGAGTCTTTCATACCATAAACATGTCTGATATGAATATGCTACATCTTCATCATCCTCATCATCACCTTCATCCTCATCATCACACCATCATCATCATCACATCATCCTCATCATCACATCCTCATCCTCATCACCTTCGTCATCAATGTGGCATCAGTATGTTATTAGGGACCTCGCCAACGGCTGGGCCCTAGGCCCCAGCCAACGGCAGGTCTCTTTTGGAATTCGTCGTCGCCAAAAGTGCGGGCCCTCCAAAGGAGGGCCCGCACTCATCCGGTTACTCTCCTGACCCCCTCAGAGTGGCCGCGCCCCCAAAGGGGGCGCGGCCACTACCTGGTGGTGAAATTATATATTGTATTTCGAATGTTTTTTCTTATTATTAGGGACCTCGCCAACGGCTGGGCCCTAGGCCCAGCCAACGGCAGGTCTCTTTTGGAATTCGTCGTCGCCAAAAGTGTGGGGCCTCCGCAGGAGGGCCCGCACTCATCCAGGCCCTCTCCTGACCCTCCCTTCGGGGGCGTCGGCCACTACCTGGTGGCGAAATTGTATATTGTATTTCGAATGTTTTTTCTTCTTTTTAGGGACCTCGCCAACGGGTGGGCCCTAGGCCCAGCCAACGGCAGGTCTCTTTTGGATTTCGTCGTCGCCAAAAGTGCGGGCCCTCCGAAGGAGGGCCCGCACTCATCCAGGCCCTCTCCTGACCCTCCCAGAGTGGCCGACGCCCCCGAAGGGGGCGTCGGCCACTACCTGGTGGCGAAATTATATATTGTATTTCGAATGTTTCTTCTTATTATTTTTTGGCACTCCTGACTTGGCTATTGCCTCAATTTTGACCCCCTAAACACGCTCAAAAACTCACCAAATTTGACAGACTCGTCAAAACTGGCGAAAAATTTTATAAAATCTAAAAAAATCCCCCAAAAGTCCAAAAATGGCTCTCTAGCGCCACCTAGAAAATTGCAATCGCCCGCCACGGTCCGCAGGAATGTCGTAGAGAAATGTCGCGAATACGAAATTTGTTCGTCTACTCGAGCCCTACGACTCACGCGCTCTAACTTTTGACCTAACTCCAACAGGAAGGCCGCTATTTGCCTTTCAAAGTAAGGTGTTCACCCAAAAAAGGCAAAAAAAGGCAGAAACGGAAAATCTAAACCATCATAGGGCGAAGGTCGTATCGGTGAAATTGAGATATACAAAAATAAAGGAGATTGTTTACTACAAATATTTAGAGGGAATTTTTCTTACCTAGTCCAGTTTAATTTTTATTAGCCGTCCAAGCTCCCCACCCCCTAATCGCCTCTTTGGCTCCTGTCATCCATTAACATGGGGAAACCGAAAATTCTCCCCCAAAATCAACGATTTTGAACTCCCCGAACTACTCTTAACTGTTTGCAAACCGTGACTCTCAGCCACAAACCGAGGGCATCGCCACTACCGCGAGACCCTGCCGAACAAGAGGATGTAACATATGTGGGGAAAATTCCAAAACAAGTCCCCAGAATGACGAGTTAAAGCGACACAGTAACATTTTTCTCGTCCGAAATCTTAACACTATAGCGGATGGAGCCAAATCTGCCGTTCCTGCCAAACAGCGCCCCCTGGTGTCCAAACTTTACCTCTGACTGCTTCCAAACCCACACAGTATTAAAGACGACAAAAATTCCTACAAAAGTATGGTACTTTTATCCACATACTCCCCCGATAAGTATAGATTAAGAGCAGTTGTTCGCAAAATCTTCTAATATAATCCTCTCTGCCTCACTCTGACGTCAGAGTGTCCGCGCTCGGTGCAGCTGTGAAATTCTCCACTGTGATTGGTCAGTGCATCACTCCATATATGGGCAGCTTCCTGTAGCTTCAGGCTCATCACTGCTGTGTGATTGACAGCCTGTCATATCCTGCAGTTTGACCTGAGAGTGACCTCACCAGTCATTCTCAGGTCAGGTTACTCTCATGTGACCTGACCTCACTCTCATGTCTCATGTTCTCCTGTCATGAGGACATGCAAAACCTGTACGAGACCTGGCCTGAGGCCCTCACATTCATGTCGGTGGAAGTTTGTGAAAAACCTTTATGGCATCATTCACACCTTCGCACACCGCCGACAAAGGCCGGGCCTCCTAGGCCCGGCACTCCACCAGGTCAGTCTCATGTCACACACTGACCTCCGTAGGAGGCCTGGCCTGAGGCCATATAATTCATGTAGGTGGAAGTTTTTGAAAAACCTTTATTGTGCCATAAGTGCTGTGTCCTTTACACTACGATTGAAGTAAGACCAGATTCAGGATCGGGGCCATCTGGGGAGTACCTAACAGACATTTTCAGGCAGCTCGGCTAGCTTGCGGCTTAGCATGCCTGCTAATATGGTCGCAAACATTGTCTGATTGAGCCGAAATTTGGTAGGTAGCCTAATGGGGTTGCTGCGATTACAAATCACTAGCTAATTAGCTGGTTTTGACGCCGTTTTTTCAAAATAAAAGTCTTTTTTTTTTTTTTTTTTTTTTTTTTTACTTAAAAAATTGTCTTTTTTATTAACCGTTCATAGCCACCCCCCCGACGGGCAGTCTCGAGGTCCCGACCAATGCTGCTTGCAGCTTTAATTATTTTTCTGCTTTTTTCTCCGTTAGGCTCTAATTTGACCCCCTAAACACGCTCAAAAACTCACCAAATTTGGCAGGCTCGTGAAAAGTCGCAGCCTTCAGAAGATCATGTCAAAACATTCCATGAAAATCCCAAAATGGCTCTCTAGCGCCACCTAGACCCTTTTAATCGCCCGCCATGGTCCGTAGGAATGTCGTAGAGAAATGTCGCGAATACGAAACTTCTTCGTCTACTCGAGCCCTACGACTCACGCGCTCTAACTTTTGACCTAACTCCAACAGGAAGCCGGCTATTTGCCTTTCAAAGTAAGGTGTTCGCCCAAAAAAGGGAGAAAAAGGCCGAAACGGAAAATCTAAACCATCATAGGGCGAAGGTCGTATCGGTTAAATTGAGATATACAAAAATAGAGGAGATTGTTTACTACAATAATTTAGAGGGAATTTTTCTTACCTAGTCCAGTTTAATTTTTATTAGCCGTCCAACCTCCCCACCCCCTAATCGCCTTTTTGGCTCCTGTCATCCATTAACATGGGGAAACCGAAAATTCTCCCACAAAATCAACGATTTAAAACTCCCCGAACTACTCTTAACTGTTTGCAAACCGTGACTCTCAGCCACAAACCGAGGGCATCGCCACGCCCGCGAGACCCTGCCGAACAAGAGGATGTAACATATGTGGGGAAAATTCCAAAACAAGTCCCCAGAATGACGAGTTAAAGCGACACAGTAACATTTTTCTCGTCCGAAATCTTAACACTATAGCGGATGGAGCCAAATCTGCCGTTCCTGCCAAACAGCGCCCCCTGGTGTCCAAAGTTTACCTCTGACTGCTTCCAAACCCATACAGTATTAAAGAGGACAAAAATTCCTACAAAAGTATGGTATTTTTATCCACATACTCCCCCGATAAGTATAGATTAAGAGCAGTTGTTCGCAAAATCTTCTAATATAATCCTCCCTGTCTCACACTCTGACGTCAGAGTGTCCGCGCTCGGCGCAGCTGTGAAATTCTCCACTGTGATTGGTCAGTGCATCACTCCATATATGGGCAGCTTCCTGTAGCTTCAGGCTCATCACTGCTGTGTGATTGACAGCCTGTCATATCCTGCAGTTTGACCTGAGAGTGACCTCACCAGTCATTCTCAGGTCAGGTTACTCTCATGTGACCTGACCTCACTCTCATGTCTCATGTTCTCCTGTCATGAGGACATGCAAAACCTGTACGAGGTCTGGCCTGAGACATGTAATTCATGTCGGTGAGAGTTTGTGAAAAACCTTTATTGCTGGATCAATCACACCTTCGTTTACGCCGACAAAGGCCGGGCCTCCTAGGCCCGGCACTCCACCAGGTCACTCCATCGTCCCACATTGACCTCCGTAGGAGGCCTGGCCTGAGGCCATATAATTCATGTCGGTGGAAGTTTTTGAAAAACCTTTATTGTTCCATAAGTGCAGTGTCTTTTACACTAGAATTGAAGTAAGACCAGATTCAGGATCGGGGCCATCTGGGGAGCACCCAACAGACATTTTTAGGCAGCTCGGCTAGCTTGCGGCTTAGCATGCCTGTTAGCATGCGAGGAAACATTGTCTGATTGAGCCGAAATTTGGTAGGTAGCCTAATGGAGTTGCTGCGATCACAAATCACTAGCTAATTAGCTGGTTTTGACGCAGTTTTTTTCAAAATAAAAGTCATAATTTTTTTTTTTTTTTTTTTTTTTTTTTTAATATTTAAGCAAATATTTTGAACCGTTCATAGCCACCCCCCCGACGGGCAATCTCGAGGTCCCGACCAATGCTGCTTGCAGCTTTAATTATTAGGGACCTCGCCAACGGCTGGGCCCTAAGCCCAGCCAACGGCAGGTCTCTTTTGGATTTCGTCGTCGCCAAAAGTGTGGGGCCTCCGCAGGAGGCCCCACACTCATTCAGAACTCTCCTGACCCCCTCAGAGTGGCCGCGCCCCCAAAGGGGGCGCGGCCACTACCTGGTGGCGAAATTATATATTGTTTTTCGAATGTTTTTTCTTATTATTAGGGACCTCGCCAACGGGTGGGCCCTAGGCCCAGCCAACGGCAGGTCTCTTTTGGATTTCGTCGTCGCCAAAAGTGCGGGCCCTCCGAAGGAGGGCCCGCACTCATCCGGTTACTCTCCTGACCCTCTCAGAGTGGCCGCGCCCCCGAAGGGGGCGCGGCCACTACCTGGTGGCGAAATTATATATTGTATTTCGAATGTTTTTTCTTTTTAGGGACCTCGCCAACGGGTGGGCCCTAGGCCCAGCCAACGGCAGGTCTCTTTTGGATTTCGTCGTCGCCAAAAGTGCGGGCCCTCCGAAGGAGGGCCCGCACTCATTCGGACAGTCTCATGACCCTGTCAGAGTGGCCGGGACCCCCGAAGGGGGTCCCGGCCACTCTGACGTGGTGGCGAAATTGTATATTGTTTTTCGAATGTTTTTTATTATTTTTTGGGACTCCTTACGTGTCAATCGCCTCAAATTTGACCCCCTAAACACGCTCAAAAACTCACCAAATTTGGCACACTCGTCAAAACTGGCGAAAAATTTAATAAAATCTAAAAAAATCCCCAAAAACTCAAAAAATGGCTCTCTAGCGCCACCTACAAAATTGCAATCGCCCGCCACGGTCCGCAGGAATGTCGTACAGAAATGTCGCGAATACGAAATTTGTTCGTCTACTCGAGCCCTACGACTCACGCGCTCTAACTTTTGACCTAACTCCAACAGGAAGGCCGCTATTTGCCTTTCAAAGTAAGGTGTTCACCCAAAAAAGGCAAAAAAAGGCCGAAACGGAAAATCTAAACCATCATAGGGCGAAGGTCGTATCGGTTAAATTGAGATATACAAAAATAGAGGAGATTGTTTACTACAAATATTTAGAGGGAATTTTTCTTACCTAGTCCAGTTTAATTTTTATTAGCCGTCCAAGCTCCCCACCCCCTAAACGCCTTTTTGGCTCCTGTCATCCATTAACATGGGGAAACCGAAAATTCTCGCCGAAAATCAACGATTTAAAACTCCCCGAACTACTCTTAACTGTTTGCAAACCGTGACTCTCAGCCACAAACCGAGGGCATCGCCACTACCGCGAGACCCTGCCGAACAAGAGGATGTAACATATGTGGGGAAAATTCCAAAACAAGTCCCCAGAATGACGAGTTAAAGCGACACAGTAACATTTTCTTCGTTCTACATTTTTACATTGAATCCTGATGGGAGATATCCGGCGTTGTCGCCAAACAGCGCACCCTGGTGTCCAAAGTTTACCTCCGACTGCTTCCAAACCCATACATTCTGAAAGAGGACAAAAATCCCTACAAAAGTATGGTATTTTTATCCACATACACCCCCCATAAGTATAGATTAAGAGCAGTTGTTCGCAAAATCTTTGAATATAATCCTCTCTGGCTCACTCTGCCGTCAGAGTGTCCGCGCTCGGTGCAGCTGTGAAATTCTCCACTGTGATTGGTCAGTGCATCACTCCATATATGGGCAGCTTCCTGTAGCTTCAGGCTCATCACTGCTGTGTGATTGACAGCCTGTCATGTCCTGCAGTTTGACCTGAGAGTGACCTCACCAGTCATTCTCAGGTCAGGTTACTCTCATGTGACCTGACCTCACTCTCATGTCTCATGTTCTCCTGTCATGAGGACATGCAAAACCTGTACGAGGTCTGGCCTGAGACATGTAATTCATGTCGGTGAAAGTTTGTGAAAAACCTTCATTGATGCATCATTCACACCTTCGTTCACGCCGACAAAGGCCGGGCCTCCTAGGCCCGGCACTCCACCAGGTCAGTCTCATGTCCCACACTGACCTCCGTAGGAGGCCTGGCCTGAGGCCATATAATTCATGTCGGTGGAAGTTTTTGAAAAACCTTTATTGTTCAATAAGTGCAGTGTCATTCACACTAGAATTGAAGTAAGACCAGATTTGGGATCGGGGCAACCTGGGGAGTACCACACTGAGATTTTCAGGTGTATCCGCTAGCTTGCGGCATAGCATGCCCGTTAGCATGCTAGTAAACATTGTTCGATTGAGCTGAAATTTGGTAGGTTGCCTAATGGGGGTGCTGCGGTCACACATCACTAGCTAATTAGCTGGTTCCGACGCCGTTTTTTCAAAATAAAAGTACTATTTTTTTTTTTTTGCTTAAATAATATTTTTTTTAATTAACCGTTCATAGCCACCCCCCCGACGGGCAATCTCGAGGTCCCGACCAATGCTGCTTGCAGCTTTAATTAGGGACCTCGCCAAAGGCTGGGCCCTAGGGCCAGCCAACGGCAGGTCTCTTTTGGATTTCGTCGTCGCCAAAAGTGCGGGCCCTCCGAAGGAGGGCCCGCACTCATCCAGGCCCTCCGAAGGAGGGCCCGCACTCATCCAGGCCCTCTCCTGACCCTCCCAGAGTGGCCGGCGCCCCCGGAGGGGGCGTCGGCCACTACCTGGTGGCGAAATTCTATATTGTATTTCGAATGTTTATTATTATTCTTCTATATTTTTCTTTTTTGCGCTCGGCCTCATTTTTCACCCCCTAAACACGCTCAAAAACTCACCAAATTTGGAAGTCTCGTCACGTCTGCGCTCCATTCGAGGTTTCTGTAAAAAAATCCCAAAGAAGTCCAAAAATGGCTCTCTAGCGCCACCTAGAAAATTGCAATCGCCCACCACGGTCCGTAGGAATGTCGTAGAGAAATGTCGCGAATACGAAACTTCTTCGTCTACTCGAGCCCTACGACTCACGCGCTCTAACTTTTGACCTAACTCCAACAGGAAGGCCGCTATTTGCCTTTCAAAGTAAGGTGTTCGCCCAAAAAAGGGAAAAAAAGGCAGAAACGGAAAATTTAACTCCTCATAGGGCGAAGATCGCATCGGTTAAATTGAGATATACAAAAATAGAGGAGATTGTTTACTACTGAACTCTAGAGGGAAATTTTCTTACCTAGTCCAGTTTAATTTTTATTAGCCGTCCAAGCTCCCCACCCCCTAATCGCCTTTTTGGCTCCTGTCATCCATTAACATGGGGAAACGGAAAATTCTCGCCGAAAATCAACGATTTACAACTCCCCGAACTACTCTTAACTGTTTGCAAACCGTGACTCTCAGCCACAAACCGAGGGCATCGCCACGCCCACGAGACCCTGCCGAACAAGAGGATGTAACATATGTGGGGAAAATTCCAAAACAAGTCCCCAGAATGACGAGTTAAAGCGACACAGTAACATTTTTCTCGTCCGAAATCTTAACACTATAGCGGATGGAGCCAAATCTGCCGTTCCTGCCAAACAGCGCCCCCTGGTGTCCAAACTTTACCTCTGACTGCTTCCAAACCCACACAGTATTAAAGACGACAAAAATTCCTACAAAAGTATGGTACTTTTATCCACATACTCCCCCGATAAGTATAGATTAAGAGCAGTTGTTCGCAAAATCTTCTAATATAATCCTCTCTGCCTCACTCTGACGTCAGAGTGTCCGCGCTCGGCGCAGCTGTGAAATTCTCCACTGTGATTGGTCAGTGCATCACTCCATATATGGGCAGCTTCCTGTAGCTTCAGGCTCATCACTGCTGTGTGATTGACAGCCTGTCATATCCTGCAGTTTGACCTGAGAGTGACCTCACCAGTCATTCTCAGGTCAGGTTACTCTCATGTGACCTGACCTCACTCTCATGTCTCCTGTTCTCCTGTCATGAGGACATGCAAAACCTGTACGAGGTCTGGCCTGAGACATGTAATTCATGTCGGTGGAAGTTTGTGAAAAACCTTCACTGCTGCATCATTCACACCTTCGTTCACGCCGACAAAGGCCGGGCCTCCTAGGCCCGGCACTCCACCAGGTCAGTCTCATGTCCCACACTGACCTTTGTTGGAGGCTTGGCCTGAGACATGTAATTCATGTCGGTGGAAGTTTGTGAAAAACCTTCATTGCTGCATCATTCACACCTTCGTTCACGCCGACAAAGGCCGGGCCTCCTAGGCCCGGCACTCCACCAGGTCAGTCTCATGTCACACACTGACCTCCGTAGGAGGCCTGGCCTGAGGCCATGTAATTCATGTCGGTGGAAGTTTTTGAAAAACCTTTATTGTGCCATAAGTGCTGTGTCTTTTACACTAGAATTGAAGTAAGACCACATTCAGGATCGGGGCCATCTGGGGAGTACCCAAGAGACATTTTCAGGCAGCTCGGCTAGCTTGCGGCTTAGCATGCCTGTTAGCATGCGAGCAAACATTGTCGGATTGAGCCGAAATTTGGTAGGTAGCCTAATAGGGTTGCTGCGATCACAAATCACTAGCTAATTAGCTGGTTTTGACGCAGTTTTTTCAAAATAAAAGTCTTTTTTTTTTTTTTTTTACTTAAAAAATTGTCTTTTTTATTAACCGTTCATAGCCACCCCCCCGACGGGCAGTCTCGAGGTCCCGACCAATGCTGCTTGCAGCTTTAATTATTATTTTATTTTTTTTCACGGACTAAATCCCATATTTGACCCCCTAAACACGAAAACTACGTGACCAAATTTGGAAGACTCGTCAAAAGTGTGGCAATCTATATTATCACGTCAAAAAATTCAGAGAAAATCCAAAAATGGCTCTCTAGCGCCACCTAGACACGTTTAATCGTCCGCCACGGTCCGTACGAATGTCGTACAGAAATGTCGCGAATACGAAACTTCTTCGTCTACTCGAGCCCTACGACTCACGCGCTCTAACTTTTGACCTAACTCCAACAGGAAGCCGGCTATTTGCCTTTCAAAGTAAGGTGTTCGCCCAAAAAAGGGAGAAAAAGGCCGAAACGGAAAATCTAAACCATCATAGGGCGAAGGTCGTATCGGTTAAATTGAGATATACAAAAATAGAGGAGATTGTTTACTACAATAATTTAGAGGGAATTTTTCTTACCTAGTCCAGTTTAATTTTTATTAGCCGTCCAAGCTCCCCACCCCCTAATCGCCTTTTTGGCTCCTGTCATCCATTAACATGGGGAAACGGACAATTCTCGCCGAAAATCAACGATTTTAAACTCCCCGAACTACTCTTAACTGTTTGCAAACCGTGACTCTCAGCCACAAACCGAGGGCATCGCCATGCCCACGAGACCCTGCCGAACAAGAGGATGTAACATATGTGGGGAAAATTCCAAAACAAGTCCCCAGAATGACGAGTTAAAGCGACACAGTAACATTTTTCTCGTCCGAAATCTTAACACTATAGCGGATGGAGCCAAATCTGCCGTTCCTGCCAAACAGCGCCCCCTGGTGTCCAAGGTTTACCTCTGACTGCTTCCAAACCCATACAGTCTGAAAGTGGACAAAAATTCCTACAAAAGTATGGTATTTTTATCCACATACTCCACCGATAAGTATAGATTAAGAGCAGTTGTTCGCAAAATCTTCTAATATAATCCTCCCTGTCTCACACTCTGACGTCAGAGTGTCCGCGCTCGGCGCAGCTGTGAAATTCTCCACTGTGATTGGTCAGTGCATCACTCCATATATGGGCAGCTTCCTGTAGCTTCAGGCTCATCACTGCTGTGTGATTGACAGCCTGTCATATCCTGCAGTTTGACCTGAGAGTGACCTCACCAGTCATTCTCAGGTCAGGTTACTCTCATGTGACCTGACCTCACTCTCATGTCTCATGTTCTCCTGTCATGAGGACATGCAAAACCTGTACGAGGTCTGTCCTGAGACATGTAATTCATGTCGGTGAGAGTTTGTGAAAAACCTTTATTGCTGGATCAATCACACCTTCGTTTACGCCGACAAAGGCCGGGCCTCCTAGGCCCGGCACTCCACCAGGTCACTCCATCGTCCCACATTGACCTCCGTAGGAGGCCTGGCCTGAGGCCATATAATTCATGTCGGTGGAAGTTTTTGAAAAACCTTTATTGTTCCATAAGTGCAGTGTCATTCACACTAGAATTGAAGTAAGACCAGATTCGGGATCGGGGCAACCTGGGGAGTACCACACTGAGCTTTTCAGGTGTATCCGCTAGCTTGCGGCATAGCATGCACATTAGCATGCTACCAAACATTGTCCGATTGAGCTGAAATTTGGTAGGTGGCCTAATGGGAGCGCTGCGGTCACAAACCACTAACTAATTACCTGGTTTTGACCCCGCATTTTCAAAATAAAAGTACTAATTTTTTTTTTTTTTTTTTTTGCTTAAATAATATTTTTTTTTATTAACCGTTCATAGCCACCCCCCCGACGGGCAATCTCGAGGTCCCGACCAATGCTGCTTGCAGCTTTAATTATTTTATTTTTTTTCACGGACTAAATCCCATATTTGACCCCCTAAACAAGAAAACTACGTGACCAAATTTGGAAGACTCGTCAAAAGTGTGGCAATCTATATTATCACGTCAAAAAATTCAGAGAAAATCCAAAAATGGCTCTCTAGCGCCACCTAGACACGTTTAATCGTCCGCCACGGTCCGTACGAATGTCGTACAGAAATGTCGCGAATACGAAACTTCTTCGTCTACTCGAGCCCTACGACTCACGCGCTCTAACTTTTGACCTAACTCCAACAGGAAGCCGGCTATTTGCCTTTCAAAGTAAGGTGTTCGCCCAAAAAAGGGAGAAAAAGGCCGAAACGGAAAATCTAAACCATCATAGGGCGAAGGTCGTATCGGTTAAATTGAGATATACAAAAATAGAGGAGATTGTTTACTACAATAATTTAGAGGGAATTTTTCTTACCTAGTCCAGTTTAATTTTTATTAGCCGTCCAAGCTCCCCACCCCCTAATCGCCTTTTTGGCTCCTGTCATCCATTAACATGGGGAAACCGAAAATTCTCCCTCAAAATCAACGATTTTAAACTCCCCGAACTACTCTTAACTGTTTGCGAACCGTGACTCTCAGCCACAAACCGAGGGCATCGCCACGACCGCGAGACCCTGCCGAACAAGAGGATGTAACATATGTGGGAGAAATTCCAAAACAAGTCCCCAGAATGACGAGTTAAAGCGACACAGTAACATTTTTCTCGTCCAAAATCTTAACACTATAGCGGATGGAGCCAAATCTGCCGTTCCTGCCAAACAGCGCCCCCTGGTGTCCAAAGTTTACCTCTGACTGCTTCCAAACCCACACAGTATTAAAGACGACAAAAATTCCTACAAAAGTATGGTATTTTTATCCACATACTCCCCCGATAACTATGGATTCAGAGCAGTTGTTTGGAAAGTTCTGGAATTCATCTTCACTCTGTCCCACTCTAGGTCTCTCAGTTAACGATCAAAGTGACGTGCACCTGCTGTGAAAATCTACAGCAGGATTGCGCAATCCTGCTCCGGGGACCGGGGGAGGGGGAGGGGGAGCATCTCAGTGACATTTTCAGGATCTCATAGGCCTAGCAAGCCCGTTAGCATTTTAACAAACATTATCCGATTGAGCTGAAATTTCGTAGGTGGCCTAATGAGGCCGCTGCGGTCAGGAATCACTACATAATTAGCTGGTTTTGAGCCGTTTTTTTCAAAATAAAAGTAATTAAAAAAATACTCTTTTTTTTAAAAGATAAAAAATGATCATTAACTGGTCTAGAGTATCGTGGCCACCCCGATGGGCTTGAGCCACAGTTTACGAAAGGCCAGGCCGCAGGCCTGGCCAATGCCAGCTTCCTTTTGTAATCCGTACACAACTGACAAAGGCCCTCACATTCATGTCGGTGGAAGTTTTTGAAAAACCTTTATTGTTCCATAAGTGCAGTGTCATTCACACTAGAATTGAAGTAAGACCAGATTTGGGATCGGGGCAACCTGGGGAGTACCGCACTGAGATTTTCAGGTGTATCCGCTAGCTTGCGGCATAGCATGCCCGTTAGCATGCTAGTAAACATTGTTCGATTGAGCTGAAATTTGGTAGGTGGCCTAATGGGGGTGCTGCGGTCACACATCACTAGCTAATTAGCTGGTTCCGACGCCGTTTTTTCAAAATAAAAGTCCAAATTTTTTTTTTATTTTTTTTTTGCTTAAATAATATTTTTTTTAATTAACCGTTCATAGCCACCCCCCCGACGGGCAATCTCGAGGTCCCGACCAATGCTGCTTGCAGCTTTAATTTTCTCTTGTATTCATTGTGTGTGTGTTACCTGGTCTCCTCCTGGTCTCCTCCTGGTCTCCTCCTGGTCTCCTCCTCCTGGTCTCCTCCTGGTCTCCTCCTGGTCTCCTCCTGGTCTCCTCCTCCTGGTCTCCTCCTCCTGGTCTCCTCCTGGTCTCCTCCTCCTGGTCTCCTCCTGGTCTCCTCCTCCTGGTCTCCTCCTGGTCTCCTCCTGGTCTCCTCCTCCTGGTCTCCTCCTCCTGGTCTCCTCCTGGTCTCCTCCTGGTCTCCTCCTCCTGGTCTCCTCCTCCTGGTCTCCTCCTGGTCTCCTCCTCCTGGTCTCCTCCTGGTCTCCTCCTGGTCTCCTCCTCCTGGTCTCCTCCTGGTCTCCTCCTCCTGGTCTCCTCCTGGTCTCCTCTTCCTGGTCTCCTCTTCCTGGTCTCCTCCTGGTCTCCTCCTGGTCTCCTCCTCCTGGTCTCCTCCTGGTCTCCTCTTCCTGGTCTGCTCCTCCTGGTCTCCTCCTGGTCTCCTCTTCCTGGTCTCCTCCTGGTCTCCTCCTCCTGGTCTCCTCCTGGTCTCCTCCTCCTGGTCTCCTCCTGGTCTCCTCTTCCTGGTCTGCTCCTCCTGGTGTTTCTCCTCCTGGTCTCCTCCTGGTGTTTCTCCTCCTGGTGTTTCTCCTCCTGGTGTTTCTCCTCCTGGTCTCCTCCTCAGACTGGATCCACTTGATGAGACTCGGAGGTTGTACCTTTTTAAGCCCCGCCCCCTCCAGGTGTGTGAGGTAAGAGAGACTCTCTGTGTGTGTGTGTGTGTATGTGTGTGTGTGTGTGTGTGTGTGTGTGTATGTGTGTGTGTGTGTGTGTGTGTGTGTGTGTGTGTGTGTGTGTGTGTGTGTGACATCAAAGTGTGCAGACAGGCTGAATGAGTGTTTGTATTTCCTTTTCTTAAGTCCTGCGTTTCCTGATGAAAGGCGGCGGCGACACACACCCTTCCTGTCGACACACACACTGATCACTGTTTACACACACACACACACACACACACACACACACACACACACACACACACACACACACACACAGTGTCATGATAATTGTCCATCTTACATCTAAATTCGACCAAAATCTGCATTATTTCATTGTGTGTGTGTGTGTGTGTGTGTGTGTGTGTGTGTGTGTGTGTGTGTGTGTGTGTGTGTGTGTGTGTGCTGACAGTAATCAGAGTAAAGCAGAGTAACTGTAACTGACTGTTAGGTTCCTGTCAGGTGGTCACCTGTCCTCACATGTCCAGGTGTTCCTGTCCTCACCTGTCCAGATGTTCCTGTCCTCACCTGTCCTCACCTGTCCAGGTGTTCCTGTCCTCATCTGTCCAGGTGTTCCTGTCCTCACCTGTCCAGATGTTCCTGTCCTCACCTGTCCAGGTGTTCCTGTCCTCACCTGTCCTCACCTGTCCTCACCTGTCCAGGTGTTCCTGTCCTCACCTGTCCTCACCTCTCCAGGTGTTCCTGTCCTCACCTGTCCAGATGTTCCTGTCCTCACCTGTCCTCACCTGTCCAGATGTTCCTGCCCTCACCTGTCCTCACCTGTCCAGGTGTTCCTGTCCTCACCTGTCCAGGTGTTCCTGTCCTCACCTGTCCAGATGTTCTTGTCATCACCTTTCCAGGTGTTCCTGTCCTCACCTGTCCAGATGTTCCTGTCCTCACCTGTCCAGGTGTTCTTGTCATCACCTGTCCTCACCTCTCCAGGTGTTCCTGTCCTCACCTGTCCAGATGTTCCTGTCCTCACCTGTCCAGGTGTTCCTGTCCTCACCTGTCCTCACCTGTCCTCACCTGTCCAGGTGTTCCTGTCCTCACCTGTCCTCACCTCTCCAGGTGTTCCTGTCCTCACCTGTCCAGATGTTCCTGTCCTCACCTGTCCTCACCTGTCCAGATGTTCCTGTCCTCACCTGTCCTCACCTGTCCAGGTGTTCCTGTCCTCACCTGTCCAGGTGTTCCTGTCCTCACCTGTCCTCACCTGTCCAGGTGTTCCTGTCCTCACCTGGCCAGATGTTCCTGTCCTCACCGGATCAGATCCTGCAAACAGATGTCTTGACTGTGAAACAGATAATCTCATGTTCTCATTATAATCTCATGTTCTCACTATAATCTCATGTTCTCACTATAATCTCATGTTCTCATTATAATCTCATGTTATCATCATAATCTCATGTTCTCACCATAATCTCATGTTCTCACTATAATCTCATGTTCTCACTATAATCTCATGTTCTCATTATAATCTCATGTTATCATCATAATCTCATGTTCTCACCATAATCTCATGTTCTCACTATAATCTCATGTTCTCACTATAATCTCATGTTCTCATTATAATCTCATGTTATCATCATAATCTCATGTTCTCACCATAATCTCATGTTCTCACTATAATCTCATGTTCTCACTATAATCTCATGTTCTCATTATAATCTCATGTTCTCACTATAATCTCATGTTCTCACTATAATCTCATGTTCTCATTATAATCTCATGTTATCATCATAATCTCATGTTCTCACCATAATCTCATGTTCTCACTATAATCTCATGTTCTCACTATAATCTCATGTTCTCATTATAATCTCATGTTATCATCATAATCTCATGTTCTCACCATAATCTCATGTTCTCACTATAATCTCATGTTCTCACTATAATCTCATGTTCTCATTATAATCTCATGTTATCATCATAATCTCATGTTCTCACCATAATCTCATGTTCTCACTATAATCTCATGTTCTCACTATAATCTCATGTTCTCATTATAATCTCATGTTCTCACTATAATCTCATGTTCTCACCACAATCTTGTGTTCTCACTATAATCTCATGTTGTCATTATAATTTCATGTTGTCATTATAATATCATGTTATCATCATAATCTCATGTTCTCACCATAATCTCATGTTCTCACTATAATCTCATGTTCCCACTATAATCTCATGTTCTCACCACAATCTCGTGTTCTCACTATAATCTCATGTTCTCACCATAATCTCATGTTCTCACTATAATCTCATGTTCTCACCATAATCTCATGTTCTCACCATAATTTCATGTTCTCACCACAATCTCATGTTCTCACCATAATCTCATGTTCTCACCATAATCTCATGTTCTCACTATAATCTCATGTTCTCACCATAATCTCATGTTCTCACCATAATCTCATGTTCTCACCATAATCTCATGTTCCCACTATAATCTCATGTTCTCACCACAATCTCGTGTTCTCACTATAATCTCATGTTCTCACCATAATCTCATGTTCTCACTATAATCTCATGTTCTCACCATAATCTCATGTTCTCACCATAATTTCATGTTCTCACCACAATCTCATGTTCTCACCATAATCTCATGTTCTCACCATAATCTCATGTTCTCACTATAATCTCATGTTCTCACCATAATCTCATGTTCTCACCATAATCTCATGTTCTCACCATAATCTCATGTTCTCACTATATTCTCATGTTCTCACTATAATCTCATGTTCTCACTATAATCTCATGTTGTCATTATAATTTCATGTTGTCATTATAATATCATGTTATCATCATAATCTCATGTTCTCACTATAATCTCATGTTCTCACCACAATCTCGTGTTCTCAATATAATCTCATGTTCTCACTATAATCTCATGTTGTCATTATAATCTCATGTTCTCACTATAATCTCATGTTCTCATTATAATCTCATGTTCTCACCATAATCTCATGTTCTCACTATAATCTCATGTTCTCACCATAATCTCATGTTCTCACTATAATCTCATGTTCTCACCATAATCTCATGTTCTCACCATAATCTCATGTTCTCACCATAATCTCATGTTCTCACTATAATCTCATGTTCTCACCATAATCTCATGTTCTCACCATAATTTCATGTTCTCACCACAATCTCATGTTCTCACCATAATCTCATGTTCTCACCATAATCTCATGTTCTCACCACAATCTCATGTTCTCACCATAATCTCATGTTCTCACCATAATCTCATGTTCTCACCATAATCTCATGTTCTCACTATATTCTCATGTTCTCACTATAATCTCATGTTCTCACTATAATCTCATGTTGTCATTATAATTTCATGTTGTCATTATAATATCATGTTATCATCATAATCTCATGTTCTCACTATAATCTCATGTTCTCACCACAATCTCGTGTTCTCAATATAATCTCATGTTCTCACTATAATCTCATGTTCTCACTATAATCTCATGTTCTCATTATAATCTCATGTTCTCACCATAATCTCATGTTCTCACTATAATCTCATGTTCTCACCATTATCTCATGTTCTCACTATAATCTCATGTTCTCACCATAATCTCATGTTCTCACTATAATCTCATGTTCTCACCATAATCTCATGTTCTCACTATAATCTCATGTTCTCACTATAATCTCATGTTGTCATTATAATCTCATGTTCTCACTATAATCTCATGTTCTCATTATAATCTCATGTTCTCACCATAATCTCATGTTCTCACTATAATCTCATGTTCTCACCATAATCTCATGTTCTCACTATAATCTCATGTTCTCACCATAATCTCATGTTCTCACTATAATCTCATGTTCTCACTATAATCTCATGTTCTCACCATAATCTCATGTTCTCACCATAATCTCATGTTCTCACCATAATCTCATGTTCTCACTATAATCTCATGTTCTCACCATAATCTCATGTACTCACTATAATCTCATGTTCTCACCATAATCTCATGTTCTCACTATAATCTCATGTTCTCACCACAATCTAAAGTGCAACCAG